>NW_017100174.1:301979-326153 GCF_001263275.1 Habropoda laboriosa
TACACTTTTCATATAAATGCAGATATTTTTTTTTAAACACCCTGTACAAGTTAACTTTATTTTAAAAAATGAGACTTGTTAGAATCACAGAACTGAAGTTATATCTGAAGAGAAGCAGAATAAAAGAGAGGAATAATGCACATAAAAGCGAAATCCTCCTGAAGAATAATAAAATGAAGTAACAAGTGGACGACAGAACCGCGTAATACCTATACGAAGGCAATTTTATTGTCCTTCAGGATGAAATACATCCCGCACAAAGAGATAACGTATATAAAAACTACCCTTTTATAGAAGAACCAGAAACTTCATCCCACGGTATTCGCAAAAATTGCATACCTAAAATAACGACATCGTACACTTCAAGCTTACCGAACAATTAAACAAGTAAAGCAACACCGAACAAATTAATATTCTCGTCCACAAATCAAACGATAAAAAATGCATTACCCCTCCTCCAGCTTCGTTTCCTCAGACAACAAAGAATCTTCATAAAACCACCAGTCGTTCTTTCCTCCCCTCCTCAGCAGACTGTCAGGGAAGATAAAATACGGAACAGCCGGGTGAAATAAATCATTACGAGGCGAAGTTCGAAACGCGATGACTTCGAACTTTACGAAGCATCCTCTGGCCATCTTCCAACATTCGTCCCGCTAAATTTATTTATCCTACCGGGCTATTTATTACGCCCCGGCGTGCCAATACCTCTCGCTCTCTCACCGGCGTTAGATTCCGATGTTTAGCAGTTTAAATAAAGAATAAAAATTTTATTTTGCTAAATTTTCTACACGAAATCTTGCAAGTTCCGATGCATTTAGTCTTTAGACACTTTCGGTCGTAGCGATTCTTCTGTTACGCGCGGGATGTTTAACTGCTTGCTTTTAATAACACTTAGCCAACCGCGCGAGCCACGCCTGACCGTACGCTGTTTGTGTTTTACAAAAGCAGAAAGGTATTTCATGAATTGCAAACAACTCAAAACAGACTTATAATAAAAGGAAAAGTAAACGTTGCTAAGAGAAAAGTGGGAGATCTGCCCGGTCAAGATCATGCATTCGGTTGGCTAAGTGTTAAGGTTTGTAGACCTTATTTTGAGGTAGCTGGAGTACGGAAGGTCCAACGGTTTTGGGACTTGAGGAGTATGACTCGGGAGATCTGCCCGGTCAAGATCATGCAGCGACTTACTTCACAGCGGGAAGATCTCCCCATTCGGTTGGCTAAGTGTTAAGGTTTGTAGGCCTTATTTTGAGGTAGCTGGAGTACGGAAGGTCCAACGGTTTTGGGACTTGAGGAGTATGACTCGATGAATAACAAAGTATGTGTAAGGCGCTGTGCGACGCGCCTAGGCAACGACCGCGAGACTGCACCCAACGGCCGACGAATCAATAAAAACGGGGAAAAGGACGAACAATATTGCAAATTGTTGGAATCCACCTTTAACATGCGCGTACTCTCTCGGTGCGTAAGCGGGGAAAGTCTCTTGACCTGGGTTTATTGCATCCCTTGCTGGCCTAAGGACTCGAAGAAACCAGCTAGTGCCGCCGTCCAACTACAATCCCACGCTTAGGACAGCCACAATAGTTTACCATTCCACTGGAGTTATTTGTTGTAATAAACAACTTAAAAACATTACGTGTTGTTTTTTCACAATTAATCAAAACTTACAACACAAATAGTTACCAGCGACCGAACTACCCCGTTATTTTAATTGGCTACCTTAAGCGCCTGCATTTTATTCGTCTTACATACGACTCGATGTTCCGTCGCGCAGGTACGGAACGCATGGGGTCTTCGTTGACCGGGTTTATGACACGCTCGCACCAGAAGGACGCTTCGTAGCTCCGCGAAAAAATAAGTAATTTCTTACAGAACAATGCCTTTAGAATTTCGACTTTTCCGCGTCCTCGATAACCGAAGACGTGTCATAAACCAGGTATTACTGAAGGGTCAATCCACACGCGCGTATAACGGCACTCTCGGCCGAGGGTAGACCTGGCGGGAATTTCCGACGCGTCACCGAAGGACAGCGAAGATTCCACGCACCCGCAGGTAGGGCCCCACTGCTTCCAAGGAAAAGCGCGCCAAGGGCGCAATGGAAGGGTGAGTGACACTCAAGGGGCACGTTGATTGGTAATTTGTGCGTACGTGAAAAACCAATCAGCGTGCCTTCTTGCACTTGGCGGGGGAGTCACTGCGGACTCCAGAAAAATTCGGGAATCGAGCGAGCAGATTCAGAAAAGGTTCCATCGAGCGAACACCACTAGATCTCCAACGGTTCGAGGAGACACAACGCATTCGAAAGATTCTCTCGTGTGAACAAGATACTCTCTCCAGCCGTTCAAGTACAATTCGAGTCTTTGAAACAAAGTCTTCAATCGTTCATGACGCACTCTACGTTTTGCTAACGTTCGAGCAAAGTAGATTTTGAACTAGTTACCCAAGATTAATTTCGCGGGTAACAGTCGCGACCGCATCTTCCTGTTGAACATCGCAAAAGAACGCGTCCGCGACACTCGGAGTTGATAAATAACAGCAAAGCGTATGAGTAATTGGGAAAAAGATAATTGTTAGGTAAAGTATATCCACTATGTGGTGGATATGAAATGTATCTATCTCATTCGTTAAGGTTCATCAGTCCCAAACCTTCACTCGTCAGACTTGCCCGTGTCCGACGAAGGAAAGGGAATCTATATAGTCTGGTGACCAGAAAGTTTCCGTCGAAAATGTAAATAGCACACATTGTCGAGTTCCCCTCGCGACAATGCTATTGTGTCCGGCCGAGAAAGGAAATAGCGTCGCAGCCGGGGAAAAGTTTAATCGGTCCCGGTGACGTCACAGATAAGGGACTAGGCAGGAGAGAAGTGAAAACGACGAGGTCCGCGCAAACACCTCGTGTCTGTCTGGTGGCAACGGAACGGGTGAAAACGGGACGATCCAACAGGATATATACAGGTCTCTCTTCTCGTCCCGCCGAACATCCGACTCCGAGGATATTACTTTCACATTTGCCCTCTTTGTTTGACGAGGATTTCTTCTCGTCTGTTGTCTCTCTGCTTATTGAAAAGTCATGTTACGAGTTTCGGTGTGCGAGAAAGGGTCCTGTGGAAGAAACGTGTAGCGTGCCTGAGACGATCCTTCACGTGGGAAATGGAAGGAATGTTAAGTTGTCGTCTTCGTTTAACAATGAAATACTTTTGTCCAAGAAAGTATCGTGACTCTAGTCTCTTTAAGTTACTACTAACGTCTGTACTTCTCTATTACAGCAATAAGCCGATTAACGCTCGAGATACGTTAGAAGACAAAGCTTAAACGGAACAGTGTTGAATGAGGTCATCTTACATAGTAAATAGGGATAAGGAAACACACGATTAAGAATAAAGCAGTTGTATTTTAATTTCAAATTACTTTTAAAAAGAAATTTATTTTTGCGTTGTCGAGAATTGTGACACTTCTGAAATTTTTGATTTTTTCCTGCCGAAGTCGTCTATTTAGTCTTCTTTGTCACTTTTTTTTTATCTTTTTCTCATTGGGCAACTGTTGGTAGGAAGAAATCGCGTCTAAAATACTACGACACACGCGACAAATCGCCAGTTTTCATTGACAAAAACCGCGTTGCGTCGAGTCATGGAATATTCAGACCTTTTTCAAACTTCGAGAAAAAAACTGCGTTATATCGAATCAGCGTTGATTAGGGTCTTACCGCACTCTCAAATTCACATCGCCGTCGATCTCCCATCTTTGCATAACCATCCCTAACTCTTCTCCAACTCCGTTCATCTCTCTCTCTCGAAGGAACCGTTGAAAATTCGCCAGTAGAGACTAATTGCCCGAACTTGCGGTATTCACCTCTCTCTCTCTCGAAGGAACCGTTGAAAATTCGCCAGTAGAGACTAATTGCCCGAACTTGCGGTTCTCCTTTCGGCCAATTTCCCCGCGTAACCGTCCTCCTGCATCCCTAACATCGCCTCCTATTTTCCATTCGTCCAACGAAGACGGACCGGGAGAATCTAGCAGGCCGATCAGATTCCACTTCCACCGTTGGTCGTGTCCCTGTGGGGATGTCCTGCGGGTTCGCGGCACCGTGGCAAGGATAATCGCGTGCTCGACGATAACGACGTTATCGAGCGACCGATTCGACGAGGGCCGCGTCGCAGGGTCGAGGGTAACAATTAAGCGGTACAATCAACCGATCGTCCGTTGGTCCTGGGGGCTGGTGGACGCGCGATACCTATCGCAAAACGGATCGTAACGCGCCCGCGAATATCCCAGAGTCGTTGTACACCGGGCCTACGTTCGCTTCGTTCCTACCTACCTACGGACACTTAATTAATTCACTTTGCGCCGGACTCTCCCCGTTTGTAATGCGGGATAGGGGCCGCCTAAGAACCCCGAGGCAGTAATTGATTCAAATGCTTCAAGGGTATTACGGGAAGACGGTGTGCGTGGAGACCAATATCGCCAACTGAAACCGCCACCCCCGGGGTGTTAAGTGTGACCAGCTAGTGACGCGTGTGCGGGTGTATTAATACGGCCAAGATTGGGATTTGAATTAGTGCGACGGCGGTTATTATTGGTTTGGACGATAGTTCTGCGGTGTGTATTCGTTTCTCGTCTAGTTCTAAGAGGCACGAGAGGGAGAGGAGTCAGACTTGTTTGGAAAAGTTTAGATGACGCATGAGGCATATCGAACATATTTGATTATAGGCGAGTGTAAAAGAAGGCGAACTGATAAGTGACGAAGAAATGCAGGCGCGAGTGTGACTTACTGTAGCAGAGTTATCGATTTAGACGTCGGTTTTATTTTATTCGAGGAGGTTTGCGGATGTTTGCGCGAATGGAAATGGAATTTGGTAGGTGGATGGTGGAGGACACGGAGGAATTTGAATCTTGCTGATTCTTTTGTGGAGTATGTGTACCGGATGCCTTTCTAACTGTCACGTGAAATCGTTTACGCGTCGGAACCATGAGTAAAATCTCTGTGATATAGTAAAGTAGACATGTTGAAACTTCAAAAGTGAGCACTCTTAAATTCTACTTTAAAAATACTGTTGGAATCCGGGGAGAAAAGTAGATATCGATTATATTTTAACAATATAACTTTTATTTTGGCGATGATACTTGGTCACGCGGATTCCGTATGACAGTGCGCGAACTTCACGAAGAGAAGATAACGTTGGTTTTTGCTGCTACGTGTATTAGACCGACCGTTCTTAACTATACTCGCTTGGTTTCTGTAATGATCTTCTAAGGGATTTTTCGGGTATACGTGTAAGGAAGGGATTTGGTGGAGAAGGTGAACTTGGTTCTGGTGACGAATTGCTGGACAGGACTTTGAAGGGACAGTCAGCGATCGATGAGTAATTTGTTTTTCGGCGTTATGGGGTTAATCTTAAGAGTAACTTGGTGACTCAATGTCAATAGGCGGTTGGTTATCTAACAATACCCTGTACATTTCTCAAGACTATCCTCTCTATTTTCTTCGTGCAAATTTCCGACAAATAATCACCAGAAACCATAAGTAAAATCTGTGTACTAGCTGTGTTGAAAAGTTCTTCTTGAAAAATACGCTGTAAATTTTTCAAGGCCATCCTCTGCATCTCTGTGCATTCCATCGTGCAAAATCACAGAAACCATATATCCTCTGTGACATAGCAAAGTCGACATATTGACGAATAATCTTAAATTCTTCTTTAAAAGTACGTTGTACATATCCCAAACCTGTCCCCTTTATCTCTCCGCTATGTTCTTAGCACAAACACCCGATAAGCAATATCAGAATACCAGAAACTATCCTCGAAATAATTCAACGAAATAGTAGACAATTGCATTCACGCAAAAGCCACGATATCGGTGATCGACATGCCCGTCTGTTCGAAACACGAGGCAATATCAATGAGTCAGAAGTTGGACCGTACTAACCGTTTCGAAAGGGAGGCTCGAGATACCATCGAGATAGGAGCATCACATCGAAAGGGTCGTTACAAAGGGCCGAATCGCAACGTTCCGTAATACCGCGTGATGCATGAATTTAATTAAGTAATTATACAGAGCCGTCTTGTACATTGATCACCGTATCCGTCTTCTTCTCTTCTCTCTCACTCTGTTTCTCTCTCCGTGGACGGCTTGTTTCAAGCAGCAATCTCCCCCCTCGCGCTTTTCTTCGTCTTTCCCCGATTTCATTGTACCGCGGAAATTTCCACGGCCATGCGGAACATTCGCAAAAGTTCCACGCTTCAGACAACCCACCCCCGCGCAGAGACGATCGTTCTAACAACGACTCTTTTCATCCCGGAATCCCTTTGTGCGCGCTGGCCAGGAGGGCGAAAACGGTTTTCCAGTTATATATAGTGGTTTTTATGCCGCCATTAATTATCTGCTTAGTCGTGGAATAGTGAATGAAACGCCATGTTGTAATATTGATTTTCCCCTATGTTCTGCGAGTATTTTCTTTTCTTTTTTCTTTTTAGGTTAAGCGTAGACACTCGGGAAAACGAAGAGTTTAGTGGATTTAACGAGTAGCTTGTGCAACGTTTTGGTGAAAATTGAGCGTGGGTGATGAATAAGTAGAGAGTAAGAATTTCAGGTTTTAATCTTCATTGTGTACTCCGAGACCCTAACAGATCCTGAAGAAGAAAATAGTGAAAAAAGACACCCCTTCTAATTCTTTAAAAAAAATTGTTGACTTGCTAATTTTTCAAAGATATTTTGTAATTTTTATTAATATAACGAAAAACTGCCTAGTTTCGTTATTAATACACGATTTTAATTACGAATTATGAAGTCAATAATTATTCTAGAAAATTGGGGTTGGTCCCGTCGCACAGAGCATACTTCTACCCCAAAAAAAACTTAACAAAGTCAAAATCGATTTACCCCTGTTTACCAAAGCACGTCACACATAATTCTCAGCAAGTGTGAATACAAGTAACACGAGATTCATCAAATTTAATGATTCCCACACTCGCGTCTGTTTCAATTCGTACAATTACTTTGTAAGTCAGCAAGCAAGACTCTCTCCAGAGCGTCATCAAGATCTTTGTTCCAGCTTCCGTGAAGCTTTCGTAGGAAAACGTACACAGAGAAAAAAAGAAAGAAAGAAAGAAAGAAAGAGAGAGAGAGAGAGAGAGAGAGATAGAAAAGGGTGATTCCAAGGGAAAGACCGTGCTCAGTCCGAGAGAACTAATTTCATAGTTTAAGGGCCACTGGAATTGAGCCGGTTCGGGTCATCACTAATTGGGTGCTGTACTGGCTAGATTGCGGTCACCTTGTTAGAGACCTCGTCGACTTCGCTGTGAAAATATATCTTCCTACTGGAGAACGAACCTTGCCGCTTTCTAACACGTGTATCGTTCTCCCGAAGGAACGCAAAGGTTTGCGCTCGCGGAGAAACGTATCGCGACGCGTGGCTGCGGCTACGGCCACGTGAATGTCTCGGACTCGTTACCGAGCAACCTTTTATCAGACCGAGAGCTAATTCTCCAACATGAAACTATCGTTTTCGTTCGCCTCTCGAAACCTTCCGCCGGCCAACCAACTAAACTTGTAATTACGTTCCCTTCTTTCTGCAGCTGGAGCACGCTGTTGGGTCTGAACGTTCTTAAAATTGACTCCACGGGAGATATTAGAGAGTAGACACGGAGACGAAAGTTCTCGTTGGTGGTACTGTAATTTTGAAGTTTGAAATTTGGGAGTTAGCGTTTAGGGTTGGTTTGGGATTTTATAGTTTCCGCATTTGGAATCGGTGAAAAATTCAATTTGCGAATTTTTGAATTCCCTAAAATTGGAATTTTTTCAATTTGAAATACTGAAGTTCTTGAAATTTTGAGTATCTGAAGGTTGGAATTTTCGGAAATTTGAAATCTTGGATATTTGAAAGGTTGAAAGTTGGAATTTCCGGAAATTTGGAATCTTGAGTATTTGAAAGTTAGAATTTCCGGAAATTTGAAATCTTGAATATTTGAAAGCTTGAAAGTTGGAATTTCCGGAAATTTGGAATCTTGAGTATTTGAAAGTTAGAATTTCCGGAAATTTGAAGTTTTGAAAATTTCAAAATTCGAAAGTTTAAAAATTAAAAAACATAAAATTTTTCAATTCTCGGAACCTTAAATATTTGAAAATTTTAAACTTTGTATATTCAAAAATTTGAAGGTTCGAATTCTCCTATTCCCAAATTAGCAAATTTCATCGAATCCGAATAATACACATTACGTACCTACGTTTCAATTTCATTCAATCTCCTCGGAAAAACTATACCCACAGTACACCAACGGCTGCACACTTTACCAACCGCCCTATAAAGGTCTCATTTTACGAGCTCGGTTCGCGCCTGTTCCACAAACATTTCGGTTTTCCTTAATTTAAGACCGTTCGACGAATGAAAACAAATTGGCGAGAATAGGAAAACCGTTTCCAGTTGATTGCTGGAAATATCCGGGAAAACCTCGAAAGGGATTCCTACGAGTACAAAGAGCGTGCACAGGAAGGGGAATAACCAAGGGACTTCTGAAAACGGTGATCACGTTTTTTTAATTAAACCGAAAGTTAGACCCCCGCAGAGAGGAATCCCCCCGGACAATCGAGACGGTCGGTTTAATCACGACGTAATAATGACGGCAAATAAATTAAACTGGACCGTAACGCTGTCCGCTCGAACAGCCCCTCGAAGAAAGATCGCGTGCCGGAAACAAAAGACCGACAAAACGATTCAATAAACTTTCGACGACACGGGAATTCTCCACAGTCGAGATTAAGTTTCGTGAAATCTCCCAATTTTACGACTTCACTTGTAATTGAGCAATTCTTTATTTCAAAACAATACAATAGATCATTTCATTCGTATTATACCGTATTCGATGCTTTTCAATTCCAAATTGGTATCATTTATAGCATTTCAAAAATATTCGTCTATCATTTCTTTAATAATATACTCGAATACAATGCATTCGACCATTTAATTCGTATTATATCGTATTTATATTGTTTTCAATTCCAGATTATTATCATTTACGATAACAAATTTTTTTGCATATTTTAACCTTAGTGCGATTTTTCGTTCGACTACACTCGGGTCAAAAAGGACCCAAAGACCTTATTGTAACGATTTTTTTAAACTAGTTTAATAAACTTTCAACATGATATCAAAGGAACACAAACTCGATAACAGCAAATATTATTAAAAGAATGAAAACCAATGGGTCAGAAAAGACCCAAAGACTCAAAATGTACGAATTGACTGAAATAAAAAGTATACAATCGAAATAAACGAATATCGTTACTATCGCTGAAAATATCGCGACGGGCTGAACTACAATTCTTAGCCGAGCTCTATTCCATAGTTCCTCCACGGTCTCTCAGTTGTCGAGCTACATAAACACCTATCGAAACAGAATTGACGACGAACCAGCGGAACAGTGGATCGCGAGGGTGTACGCCTCGTAAATCCGCATTATCGTCCGTAAACCGGTGTGCAGTTATAACTTTCCCTGGTATATACTGTAAACAGTTACCGTAGCGAAGGTAAACGCGGTTTATGCACTCCTCGGCAAACAAAGAGGACAGATAGTAGGCCTGGAGATCTTGCGGAATCATTTAGCAAACGGAGATTAAAGGATTAATTTCAACGGGTTCCCGACTGCTCTGATTTACGACTATCAGTTGGTAGCGGATAGGTTATCGCTTTCGAACAATGGAACCACTTTCAGGCTAACCACTTCATCGATGGAACTTCTTTAGAACTAACATTTTCGTCTGCACCAGACGAGAATTATCCGAGGTGAATGATATTCTAAATGTAGCTTCTCAACACTTAAAGCGCCGGCTATTTTGTTGAAAATGGGACCCGATTGCGATACGGGGCTAAAAGCAATTATGTTAAGGCGTAAAACTAATTATAAGTAAAACCATTGTGCATATTTCACCTTCTTTGAATGTATAGCGACGATTGCCCCTTTTGTAGTAGGATTAAGAATTTTACCTCGGCCGTGTTAATTTTCATTTACCTTGGCCGAGTCAGGGCAACTAATAAAATATTACCTGCTACGGTTAAGGCATGGGGAAAATCCGACACATGCCACTCGAAGGTACTTGCAGTACCTGAGGGTCACGGCGGCTTCCCCTACCAAATTAAAACCACCAATCAGACATCGTCATTCCCATTTTCACATGACCGCACTTATTATTTAAGCACGAATTCCTTCAAAGGACGACAGATTCTAAAAAACTATCAGCTATTCAACACAGAAATTATTATCACCAGTCTAACGCGTTTTTCTAATTCAACAGTTGTAGAATAAATTTAAAGTTTAAGTGTTATGTATACTCGTGACATCATTCTTTCACCACATTCCAGTATTCAATTTCAACAAACGTTGACGTTTGAAGTGAGCATACACGAAAGACTCTCTTTCACACTACAAATTGTTAAATTGCTCACGCCTAGACAAATTATTTACTCAATTTTAAATAATCCTACAAATGAACGTAATTAAAACTGACACAGGAATTCCACCGAGCTAAATTACCAATATACCGACGCACCGATCGGTTAAATCGAACCAAAAATTCTCGTACAATTCCTGCATAATATTTAACGTCGAACACAATTTCGACGCATCTCGTCATAACACAGGCTATCGTATCGATACGATCCGGACCATTCGTCGTATCGTATTTACACGTGTCCTAAACATACGTACGTGTATACACACACGCAGCGATATTTCGCTATTTCAATCACAATTTACCACACTCTGCGGTGTTCAATTTCCCAGCGTAAATTCCGCCGATATACATACACAGAGAGTACAGCTCGATTTCACGTCGTAATTCTCAAGAAGCCGCGCGCCGTCCGAACGAGGGAAGACAAATGTGCTTTACAGAGAGACGCGCGTGTACATAAATAGGAGGGTCGGTAAACAGTAGGACCGCGGGTATTTAAGCACGAGCACGCGTTTACAGACCGCGCGTCGATGTATACGTTCGACGTCGGCGTCGACAAACCCCCATGAGTAATGCATCGTAGATAACGAACTGGAATCCCGTCAGAATCCGCGTTTACGGTTTCAATATAACCCAGTATACGGTACGCGTTCCAGAGGACAGACGGAGAGCCAGCCAGTGCGTGAAATCTCTTCGTGTACAGTGTGGAAAATGCGAGCGCGCCATATACTTCCGGTGTTCATTTCCACCGTGTGTTTGATATCCTGCTGCACACCGTGTTCCCCGGATATTGGACAGCCACTGGACTTGAATCAGGTAGTGCTTCGTTCGGATCGATTCCGTGGTAATTTGTGTGGAAAGTAACGTGGACGGAGGTGTTGACTTCGTGGTACAAAGAAGTCGTGTGGGAAATGAGATGTAGGGAGAGATTGTACACTTTTCACGTGGTTACCAGGGTTTTGTTGAAGATTTACGTTCTTAACGCTCGTACGTCCCTTAGAAATAGTTAGGCAAGAGATCCTCGGGTGAGATTTCACCCATTGCCGCTCTATATTTTGCTTAACCCTTTCGACCCGACATCGGTACCGCGTACCGACTCTAAGTATGCGTCACCGCTTCCCTTTCTTAATTATTCAGTACAGTACTGAATATGGTATATTAAAATCACAATATTGTCAAAGACTCAAATACTTTGTAAACAATTCGATATGTTTAGGGCTCGATTTCAAGTCGGCCGTTGTGAACGGACTATTAAATTTCACGTCAGCCGTAGGAAGCGAACTACTGCAAACGCCGTCGAGTCGAAAGGGTTAATATGTTGTTAGTTATCTTTTGGAATCACCGAGCATTGCAATTTACACAAAAATTTCCAGAAAAAAGTCAGCGACTTTAAGAATTTTTTATCATTCGAATATAATTTGATAAGTGGAATTGAGATAAACTTCAAATCTATAAAAAATTAGCAGCAGATTTAATATTGATGAAAAGTAGGAGGTGACCGGTAGTGTACCTATCTTTACGGACACGCGTCAAATTGACGAGTGAACGCATAGGTTTTTTAGAAAGTAACTTATTTTATTTAAAAACAACGTATTATACACTATTAACTTATAAACGAAAGTGTGGTATTGTATATTTGTAGAAAATTTATAATAAGCATAAGTGGTAGGAGAGAAATGTAAACGGTTTCTGTAATTTTCCAAGTGAAATTCGAATGCGTCCCGTAAACCTAGTGTTAATACCCATATTTTTGTCAGTTTTACATAACACTTTGCATGATATTTATTAAAGTCTCAAACTGTGCATTTTGTGTGATGTTTTACACGTAGATAATACGATTTATCGTGGGAATTGTTGTGTGTGACGCTTGGTAGCGAACGTGTTAAGGTCCTCGGGTCAAAAAAGACCCAATTTAGATCGGTCTACTAACCACAGAATAATTCAAGGTGATCACGTTACATGGCTCAGCCTGTACGTGAAAAAGGTGAAGAACGGTGTAATACAGTAGATGACAAAAGTTCCCAGAGTTTGAGTTTAGCAATTAATTGTCGTTCAACGGAAGACAGTAAAGGTGACAATCGTGCAGAGTGACGATACGTCATCTGGCTGCCTAATTTAAAAAGTAATGTCAATATGTAAACCAAACATTTCTGCAATCTGAGTCTAGAAATTTTTGTTACATACTGTACATGTGAAAATGGGTGGAAAATATTAGACGAAAATAGGTGCGATAGTAGAGTGGACAATTTTGTATAGGTAACAGACTAGAATTTAGACATTGCTTTAAAAAATAAAATTTTGAAAATTGTAAAATTCGTTGTTACAAGAAAATCGTCGAAATTTCTTTCGAGTAAACTGAATTGCAAAAATTCAAACGAACTTTTGCACACGTTACAATGCACGTAATCTTCGAATACAGAGAATTCCGTGCAACGTGCCGCACAACGTTTGCTAAATATTTAACCTACATAACACACAAGTAGTTCTCAGAATACTGATTGCCTCCAGAATACGATTAGACGATCCTCTAATTATTTTAAGCAGCCTGTTTGCCGTCGTGTGCAAACAGAAACACGATTGCCTTCGCATAATCGCATCCATAAGAGTCGTTGGTTGGAAACGCGTAACGCCGTCAGCCGTGCGATACCCGCAGCATGACGCAGCTATGTCGACACGCGTAAATTCGGGAAGCGTTAGCTCAACGGATCGTGAGCTGGCACACTCATGGCCGAGGATTGTCAATATTGGCCCGTTACGCACAATCGTACACATTAATTTTCAAACTCGCCTGCGTGCGCGCGAATTTAATTCAAATCTACGCGGGTATCGCGCGTAGAACGGGAAATCGACGACAAAATATCGCTATAAAATAGAAACACCACCCAATAATTCTCGTAAAAACTTCGAACCTCGTCAAACACTTGTAAACAAGTTAAAAAAAAACAAAATTTAATTTCCACGTCAGTTTTCAGGAGAATGGTTTTTCGTAGCTGGGACACCGATCAACGAAAGTTTAAGTAGATGCGGACAGTTCCTGGTCAGACAAACAAACCTCGACTCGTTCACGATGAAATACACGGCCCTCAGTTACAGGAACAACGTTCCAATCGCTGTCAACGTGAATGCAACAGCCAACGGAAGGAACGTCGTTGGAACTTGGCAATTCGAAGGATCGAGAAGAAAATTGGGTAAATTTGTCTAACTTGAAAAACAAGTAAACCTTTCTCTAAGCGTGAAATACATCTGCAAACACAACCGTTCAACCCTAAATTTAACCCTGAAACGATAAAGAACACTAAGCTTCGAAATAAACATCCCCTGACCTTTTCCAAGCCTAATCGAAATACTCTGCAAACGAGTTTCCAAGTGATAAATTCTAAATAAAACACCTTCGACCAAGTCAACCCAGACCTTTGCGAACCTTGCCGCGAACTAATATTTCCAACCGCTTGTTATCGGTATATTGGCCCTGTACAAAGTGAACGCCGTTCGATCGGTTCAAGTTCGCCGCGTAATCCGTCGCGTTAACCCGATCAGCCTTCTCCGTTCTTTTTCCTAAGAGCGCCTTAACTTTGTACCCTGTGTGTAACGACACGACAGTTCGGCAAATCAGGCAAAGTTGAGCAACTTTGAAATTTTATATTCCCAGGACCCTTTCGACACGTTATAGTGTTCGCGAGGTACAACACGGTCCTCGGGATGCTAGTCTGTTCGGAGAGCACGTCTCGCCATCAGGGATACAAGTTCGCCATGATTTGGTCCCGTGAGAGGAGCCTGCCTTTGCCGGTGTTGAAGGAGCTCAAGTCCAAACTGGGAGCATACGTTAATCAAGGGGAAATTCGGATGGTGGATCACGGCAACTGTTAAACAAACCGTGAACTTCCGTGCAACGCTGCGTCTCGATACACCTGGCGCACCTGTAATTTAGTTTCGCTCTCCAATTAATACGCGCGGAACGAATGAAATTATCTTCGTCTAAATAGGTACACGCGTGTAACGCCTTCGACGTACAAGGATAAATATTTATAACGTGATAAAATGATTTTTCGCTTATAACGCGATAAGCCTAATTCTCATACGCCAAGCTTGTTTCGCGCTTTTGCGCGCTTCTGTGCTTGCAAACTTTCTCTATTCATGCTGACGGTATAAATAGCCCTTTCAGTTGCTTTTCAGCTCCATTTTAGTTGCTACCAGAGTTGCTTTTTAGAATTAACGGAGAACCCACGTGACTGTGGACTATGCGCCTCTTGTTTCACTTTCTATAACGAGGAGTAGGATAATGCAATGTTAAAGAGAATGAACTTCTATCGCGTGAAATATGAATTTAATAGTTGAATATACGGTAAAAGTTGGTAGGAAATATTATAGAAAGGTAAGTAGAAATGATGATAATTTCAGAAGTGTAATTGCATGGCATATTTATCGAGACCACTCTCGTAAAATGAACGATTCAAGAAGGGTGACGCAGAACTTACACGTTCAGCTCATGAAATATTCGGCTGACAACCAACTGAGCCAAGAGCATCAACACCTGCGGTCGGAATGGTATCTTGAAACACTTGGCTGTACTATTGCGCGTCGAGTTCCTTCCATCATGCGAATGTCCAATAAAACTGTCTCCAACGATTTATATCGAGAGAAAACAATTTTCATACAGAATATCTCCTAATCGAAGATTAACAACACAAAGCGAACGAATATTAAAAATGAACTGAAATATCTAGAAACTACCAACACGAAACAGCAGAGAAAGATCGCACAAAGATACAATTCGTGAATTATTTATTTATTTCATTTACAGGAGCTGTACACTATGTATAATCGTGAAATTGTGTCTGACAACGAACGACTCGTTCCCCTTTCTCCCCCACGTCACGTAAATACACCCTGTTTTATTTCACGACACACATGTCGCATAAAAGACCGTCTCTTTTTTCCTACGTTCGTAAAAAGTACACCAACTTCGCGTTTCAATATTAAATAAAAGATCGACGAGACAAAAGCAGCGTATTGTAAACATCGAGAGAAAAGATATCGTTCCAATTTGCTCGCGCAGAATCCATTAAAAGCGGAGAAGTAACAAATTCGTGCGCGTGAGCGTGGACAGAGGTGAAACGTGAATAATATCGCACAATTCACGTGAACGACAGGTTTGCGCATTTGCAAGGGAACTTTGAAATATACCGTCCTATTACGTGCACTCTGGCCAGCCTGTTAATTGAACGCGATTACAACTATCGCTGAAACTACCGCGCAGCGAGGATTGCCGCGCAAGCTCGGGATAAAATATCGAGTGCAGGTTCGTTGGAACGAACTCGAAGATCGAGTGTTTCGCGATGTTAACGCTGGTTCCAACGGACGAAGCACAGGAATTTGTTCAACTATTTTCCAACTTCCTTCCCACTCGCTCTCTCTGGTTTTCTCTCTCTTCGGTGCTCTTTCAAGCGTCCTGCAGATTTTCAGCAGAAACCCCCGCATAAATCCTGCGTATCACAATGACCGTGTCCGTAATAAATATTGCAGGCAAACACCTAATGGGGAACGCCATTTCGGCGCGGACTTCGATGATATTGTTTATGGAGACTACGTACGGGAACGCGATATAATGGAAATTCCGGCGTCCGGACGACTATTTATGGGACACCGTCATGTGCTACCCATTGCCGTACACGACCAACCCCTACGGCTTCCCATGGTATATAGGCCACGTGACCATTCCACAGGGACAACTACCGCTGCACGCTCCTCCGTTCCCTCTGTCCCCTTTTTTCTGCTGTTTTATACCATTTTCCATGGCTTTTGATGTCCCCTTTGGTTTCGTGAAATAATTATGTATGGATGTGGCGTACGCTGTTTGACGAGAGTCTTCAGCAGTGCTACACGGTTTCTTTAGTGCGATTAGTATTTAGACTGGGAACAGTGGAGACATTCTGTATTCGTTATTTAATATTTCTTCCTTTTCAATTTTCTGGAAGAAATGAAATAAGAGCTTTGCCACGTGCACCACTGATTTATTTGTAATTTGAGCGATGGACAAAATGACTGAAAATTAGAGACATTCGATTTCCCTTGCAAAAAGTTTCTGGGATAGCAAATTTTTTGTGATTTGAGTAAAGGATGCCTTAGACTCCAAGGCTTAGAGTTGTGACGATGATCCCGAACAGAACTATCAATATTTAAATACAGAAAAACTTACTCTATTTCTTATTACACTTCTAAAAAGGCTAAAAGGCTATTTCGTATGCACGCGGACAACCGATACTCTCGCATATCAGACACAAAGTATATACTCTGTTGTATAAAACAGCTTCTGTTCCTATTGTTCAACGGTTACATTTCTCCAGACACACACGCGACACTTTGTAATTAAGTCGATTCTAAAGCCTCCGTGTAAATCATTCAAATGACGTCATTCGACCATTCACTATACTATTAATGGCATGTCACCCCATACGGTGTAGGTAACCGCACTTATATACGCTATAGAGATAGATATATATATGTATATATAGGCCACGTGACTGCACCACGGGGACACCCATTAAACCGACCCTACGGATCATGATGTCCCATGAACATCACTTGAGGGATCCCGGATTGTCTCGTTCACAAAAGAGGCACAGGTGCCAGCGATCAGGGTGGTTTTTAAGGGCCTCTATTGCCGCTTAACCGATCCAACATATTGATAAACTATCTAACCAGTCTAATTAATTTTCCCGTGCAACAGTGTCTCCAGTGAATTAATACAAACGACGAACTTTCGAAAATAGTGTTTTTCATGTATACAATTTTAATTCAAAACAAAAACAACGCTCCTTAAAATTATTCAAATGAGCTGCTGAAGACGATGTTTAGCTTTCTAACCCTCTGCACTCTGAGTTCTTTTTTCATTTTCTTTACAATAACTCCGTCTTATTTTAAGTGTTTTATTCGAAAAGTGTTCGGTACCGAACGTGACAATGGTCGCCTCCCCAATAAGCCTAAACCGTTATCCTTTCGGCTTTACGACAGGTACGATCAGTCCAAGCTATTTTTGAGTGCCTCCCTTTTTTCTAATCGCTTCATTAACATCTTTCTCGAGGACGAGGCGAGAACGAATATTGATCTACTTCTGTATTACATCGCAGTAACCGTGAATCTGCTATTGTTTCCCTCATTTCGTATTACGACCGTAACTTTTCAACGAAGCTCTAAAAGACCTATGTTTGTATAACATTTTTTTTTTATTTCGACCCGTAGAATATACCGACCTGGGACAACCTGTATATGACACTCTTCCGTAACAATTGCACTTTTTTTTCACAAAAAAGGGTCATATACATGTAACGTTGCTTATCTAAGTGTAAAAAACATATTTCGTAAAAATGTCGAGTGTGACTCGACGAAGGAGTGCAAAGGGTTAAAAATATTCAATCTTTATCCTTACAGATTCGCCTTTTTCCAGCACAAATTTTAGTTTAATCGGTAAAAATGGCGGAGTTAGGAAATTCTGGTTCCTTTTTTTCTTTTCAAATTGCATTTGTCATAAATTATCATTTCGCACTCGTAACGATAAAGCAACACAATTACCTGCACACGTTTCACAGCGAAACTTTGTTACAACGTGTGAAATGTTACAATGCGCACACGCCGGCACAAATAGAGAAGTAAAACCATGTTCGAAGCAATGTAACGAGAGAAACGCGCGATAGAAGTTCCAAGTAGTAAAGGATAACCGTGCTACACGTCGTTTCCACCGCGTTTCACGCGTTCACTTGCATATTCGCCGGCCAGACAAACAGCAAAGGATGACTAAATGTGTCGAGGTCAGGTCGAAACGCGCCAAAAACATTTTCCACTTGGACGCACGCGTCGTTTCCACCAGTCGTAGTGAACAGCACAAAAAGCCTTCTCCAGCGTTTCAAGAACTTTATTTTTTCCGGCTAGTCCTTTGTAACAAGCACACTTCTATTTAGCGTGTGTCATAATTTGATTAAAAATTTTCGTTAAGAATTCTGCGAGGACCTTTAAATTCCAGCACTTGCAGCATGTACAGTGAAATTACTAACAAAAATTTCATCGACTATGATCGACACTTTGAAGTCGCCGACAAAAGTGTCTTCGATATTTAGTTATTGAAATTTTTAATTACCGATGAGCACGATTTATTTTCATTAATAAAGAAGCAATACAAGTGTGATATAATAACATTCTTTATTTTAGTTTATAATTTATAATAGAGCACCTCCTTTTGTGCTAAATAGTGAAATGAAATTTAAAATAGAGAAAGCAGTAAATTCTCTTTACGGAAAAAGGAAACCATTTATAATTAACGTAGGAATAATTTACAGGCCTGCTTTTGTGCTAAGAAATGAGATTAGCCGCCGAAAGTAGAGAAATAAACAAATCCACTCAACAGAGAAATAAAACCATTTACAATTTACCGATCCGTATTCAACCGTATTATCAACAAATTCACTCCACTGCAAAAATATAACCTTTTCACCCATCGTAACAAACGCAAGATTAATAAACGTGTCTGAATAGCTCCACCATCTCTGAAATTCCCATGGATTCCCGCTAATAAAAAGCGTTCCCCGAGACACGGGATCTCCGTGGAACGTTACAAAGACATTTAATTATAAATCGCTTCTCGAATGTCAAAGGTAACCCACCTGAACGTGCCGCAAATACTCGAGGCTCTCTGTACACGAGATAAATTGAACTCCCCCGGAGGATATCGGGATATCCGATAATTAAATTTTACACGTTGTACATAGGAGTGAAGCGTGCTCGTGTTGTTCCCCCATGGATACATAAAATATTACGCGAAAGGCATCAACGTTCTTTCTGTCATAATTTCAATTATATACACCTCCCGCGGCGACGTTCGACGCCTCGCTGGAATTGAGAGAACCTTGGACGATGGAGACGGATCAAAAGACACGTGAAGAGCAAAAGATCGACAGAGAGAGAAAGAGAGAGAAAGAGGGAGAGAGAAAAAGATCGACCGAGAAGAGGAAAAGATCGACAGAAACGAGGAAAAGATCGACAGAGGGAGAGAGGGAGAGAAAACGATCGACAGAGAGAGAGAAAGAGGCAGAGAGGAAAAGATCGACAGAGAGAGAGAGAGAGGAAAAGATCGACAGAGAGAGACGGGGGGGGGAAAGATTGACACAGAGACAGAGGGAGAGAGGGAGAGGAAACGATCGACAGAGAGAGAGAAAGAGGGAGAGAGGAAAAGATCCACAGAGAGAAAGAGAGAGAGGAAAAGATCGACATCGAGAGAGAGAGAGGAAAAGATCGACAGAGAGAGAGAGACAGAGAGACAGAGAGGACAAGATCCAGAGAGAGAGAGAGAGAGACAGAGAGGAAAAGATCGACAGAGAGAGAGAGAGAAGGAAAAAAGGAGGGTTAGATTAATTTGCAAAAGAGGCGGCGAATGTTATCCACGTTCATGCCAGGCCACGTGACTATTTCTTTCAATAACGACAGCCCTCTTTGTCGTGCGCCAATAATCTCGTCAAAGAAAGGAGACTCTTCCCGAATGTTCCTTCTTTATCTGATACATAAGCCTATGTACTATTTACCGGCCCTTCGAAGGGCTCCGGCGATGTTCGAATCTTGGAAGGCTTTCGCGGATTAGCGACCAATTGGCGTTCCTCCTCTCTCGTTTCTGAAAAAGGCTCGTGTTAATTCTTGCGAATCATTGCTTGAGCTGTAATAGGTAGGCACTGTTATTTGCTGTTTGCATTTGTGTCTGCCTCGGTGATGGAAGTGTGAGAGAAAACTTGATCGAAGATAACGAGATTCTTCTCTCTTCGATAAGAAGGTAATACATGCATAATAAGAATAGATTAGGTTGCTGAATATTATTTGTCACTTAAAAGTGGAAATTTCATTTAATTTCTAAGATACTTTCTGAAGTAACGAACCTTGGGAGACTACTGTTTTCATGATAAGGAATAAATGATAAAGAAATGTTTAGCCTTTAGAGTTAGTCTACTGAAGTCTATCAAACATACCCATCATTTTTATTCTGTAATTTTTACAACTGTAGAAATTTTTTAATTCTCGGTACCCTTAAATTCGTTAATAAGATTTCAGTAGTTTGGGACTTGGAAACAGTGCAAACACCATTCAAACTTCACCAGACTACAAACCATAATTTTCCATATTCCATAATTTTATATGATAATAATTTTCCATATTCCATAATTTTCCACGATAATAATTTTTACAATTGTAAGAAATTTCAGCGATTCGAAGCTCCAAAAAAACACAAACACCAAACAAGAATTCTAAATTCCCAAAAAATTGAAAATGTGCAAAATTCACCAGACTAACAATGCATTTCACAACAAACGACGAGCAAATAATCCTAATTCCAGCAACTGGACAGTATCCTCGACCCGTCCAATCTACAGAATATAGTGCTCAAGGACGATAAGGCCAATTTAGCCGGATTTTTTCGCTAAGTCTCTAAGCTTGTATGCCGACATCATTAACGTCGTGATTTTAGGATTCTATTTTCGCGATCGAAGGGTGATATAGGAGCGTGTACAGCGGAGATAAGGGCGAGCCCAACCAATGACAGAATATCGTTTACTGCAGTTCTCTCGATCAGCGTCCCTTGCCTCCGACTTCCCATGGGATTACAGTCCCCTAAGCTACATTTACATACACAGCTAGAGTGCTGCTCCAACTACCGGCCGGTAAAAGGAAAGAATTCAATAAAAGACGAGCACCCGTCCATTGTCTCAAGCTTCTAAGCCCGATAGTCTGAGATCGCGAACCTTAGACCCGGATCGAGGGTGAAAGTTGGACTTGTACATTTTATAAGAAGCTTCCTTGAAAAGGGCGCCGCTGATAATTCCTCCAGAGTCGATTAGACTAACAGCACGTTCGTATTAACGTCCAACGATCATCCATATGGAAACACTTTCACTCTTAATCCTACGTTAATCTGATAAATTTTTCTGCCATTTTGAAAATTTTTCACGTTCCTTCAAAGCCTCGATCCATTGAAATTTCGTCGATTCATCGTAGGACAAGGGGAATTAAAAATTGAAGATTTCCAAAAAATGGACAATTTAAGATTTAACCCCTTAACATACGGCAACCTGTCAGACTCGTGGCAGAGATTCTGGCGAAGATGTGAGAAAAATAGTTGTATCAGTAAGAAAAATTCATCGTAATCCTAATTTTCGTTTGAACTTGTAAGACTGAGGATTGCTGGATGTAATTACTCTGTGGACACAGAGACAGAGGGAGAGAGGGAGAGGAAACGATCGACAGAGAGAGAGAAAGAGAGAGAGGAAAAGATCGACATCGAGAGAGAGAGAGAGGAAAAGATCGACAGAGAGAGAGAGAGAGAGAGGAAAAGATCGACAGAGAGAGAGAAAGAGGAAAAGATCGACAGAGAGAGAGAGAGAAGGAAAAAAGGAGGGTTAGATTAATTTGCAAAAGAGGCGGCGAATGTTATCCACGTTCATGCCAGGCCACGTGACTATTTCTTTCAATAACGACAGCCCTCTTTGTCGTGCGCCAATAATCTCGTCAAAGAAAGGAGACTCTTCCCGAATGTTCCTTCTTTATCTGATACATAAGCCTATGTACTATTTACCGGCCCTTCGAAGGGCTCCGGCGATGTTCGAATCTTGGAAGGCTTTCGCGGATTAGCGACCAATTGGCGTTCCTCCTCTCTCGTTTCTGAAAAAGGCTCGCGTTAATTCTTGCGAATCATTGCTTGAGCTGTAATAGGTAGGCACTGTTATTTGCTGTTTGCATTTGTGTCTGCCTCGGTGATGGAAGTGTGAGAGAAAACTTGATCGAAGATAACGAGATTCTTCTCTCTTCGATAAGAAGGTAATACATGCATAATAAGAATAGATTAGGTTGCTGAATATTATTTGTCACTTAAAAGTGGAAATTTCATTTAATTTCTAAGATACTTTCTGAAGTAACGAACCTTGGGAGACTACTGTTTTCATGATAAGGAATAAATGATAAAGAAATGTTTAGCCTTTAGAGTTAGTCTACTGAAGTCTATCAAACATACCCATCATTTTTATTCTGTAATTTTTACAACTGTAGAAATTTTTTAATTCTCGGTACCCTTAAATTCGTTAATAAGATTTCAGTAGTTTGGGACTTGGAAACAGTGCAAACACCATTCAAACTTCACCAGACTACAAACCATAATTTTCCATATTCCATAATTTTATATGATAATAATTTTCCATATTCCATAATTTTCCACGATAATAATTTTTACAATTGTAAGAAATTTCAGCGATTCGAAGCTCCAAAAAAACACAAACACCAAACAAGAATTCTAAATTCCCAAAAAATTGAAAATGTGCAAAATTCACCAGACTAACAATGCATTTCACAACAAACGACGAGCAAATAATCCTAATTCCAGCAACTGGACAGTATCCTCGACCCGTCCAATCTACAGAATATAGTGCTCAAGGACGATAAGGCCAATTTAGCCGGATTTTTTCGCTAAGTCTCTAAGCTTGTATGCCGACATCATTAACGTCGTGATTTTAGGATTCTATTTTCGCGATCGAAGGGTGATATAGGAGCGTGTACAGCGGAGATAAGGGCGAGCCCAACCAATGACAGAATATCGTTTACTGCAGTTCTCTCGATCAGCGTCCCTTGCCTCCGACTTCCCATGGGATTACAGTCCCCTAAGCTACATTTACATACACAGCTAGAGTGCTGCTCCAACTACCGGCCGGTAAAAGGAAAGAATTCAATAAAAGACGAGCACCCGTCCATTGTCTCAAGCTTCTAAGCCCGATAGTCTGAGATCGCGAACCTTAGACCCGGATCGAGGGTGAAAGTTGGACTTGTACATTTTATAAGAAGCTTCCTTGAAAAGGGCGCCGCTGATAATTCCTCCAGAGTCGATTAGACTAACAGCACGTTCGTATTAACGTCCAACGATCATCCATATGGAAACACTTTCACTCTTAATCCTACGTTAATCTGATAAATTTTTCTGCCATTTTGAAAATTTTTCACGTTCCTTCAAAGCCTCGATCCATTGAAATTTCGTCGATTCATCGTAGGACAAGGGGAATTAAAAATTGAAGATTTCCAAAAAATGGACAATTTAAGATTTAACCCCTTAACATACGGCAACCTGTCAGACTCGTGGCAGAGATTCTGGCGAAGATGTGAGAAAAATAGTTGTATCAGTAAGAAAAATTCATCGTAATCCTAATTTTCGTTTGAACTTGTAAGACTGAGGATTGCTGGATGTAATTACTCTGTGACAGATTACTTTCTGTTACCTGATACAGTACTAAAACAGAAAATGGCTGACGCTTAGATGCATAGTCAGAAAAGAAATCATAGGTTAAGGGGCTAATGTATTATAAAAATATTTTTCAAAATGCTTCATCAAATTTGTCTACAGTTAAAAATAAACGAAATCTCGTGTGTTTCAAGCTGAAACGGATCAATTTACGCCGTTATGAATTTTCATAATGCACATACTTACCGAAATTCAATCATAGATAAAACGAGGAATTGAAAAGCGTGTTGGCTAAGTTAATTGGCAGGCTAATAGGAACGTGAGCGGGCAGAAGGAAGAAATAACCGGCGTCGCCGGATTCGGAGCTGTTCATTTCCCTAGCGACAGTTTTCTGATTAAAATTTCGTCCCCCTACCCCTTTCATTTTTCTCAAATAATGCACGGCTATCGACTGGAGCGCAGGCGGGCGAACCGGGGCGGCACAG
>NW_017100174.1:326313-327711 GCF_001263275.1 Habropoda laboriosa
CTTTCCACTCGACGAACGTGAAATTGGAGCAACTGTCTTCTTATTACGAGTGGAACGGAGAAAGTTGTGAAATTTTTCCGCGCTTTTAAACGACCGAATATACTTGCGTATGCGACGGCTGTGTGCGTGTGTAAAATACCTGGATTGTAAATTTAGCACGCGGAGATAATAAGAGGGTAACGTTTGTGCCGTCTGACCTTATTTTTAAGCTGCGGATATTTTTAGAACGGAAGAAAAATACGGGCGTATTTTCAGAGACGAGTGATGAAACGCGGAAGTGATTTTTCGTATTATTTTCATATTTGCCGAACGTCGATAAATATATTAAACGCGGTGGATAATGTGAAAGATTGATAAAGTGGAAAATGGAATTAGTACGATGACGAGGATTGAAAAATTGAAAATCGTTAGAATTTTAAAGCAGAAAATATAGAAAGAATTTTAAATAATATTTTCATATTTGTTGACAGTAAATAAATAAATTAAAAGGGATAAAAACGGTGGAAAATAGAATTAGTACAGTAAAGAGGATTGAAAAATTGAAAATCGTTAGAATTTTAAAACATAGAAAATATAGAAATAATTTTAAATATTATTTTCATATTTGTTGAAGGTAAATAAATAAATTAAAAGGGACAAAAGCAATACAAGGTTAAAAAATTGAAGATCCGTTGAATTCGAGAAGAATCCATTCGTAAAGTTAGATAATGGCTATATTTCTGGAAAGATCCTGTACACGAGCGAGAGCTTAAAAGCAACGAGTCGTCGTTCGGGTTAAAGGCCATCGAAGGAATAATTTAAGCGAGTGAGGGATTGTTCCTGGTAGATGCTCCGCTCCTCCCCGGAATCTGTAGGATCATAACAAATGGCTCGGAGCACCCTAATGGAAATAAAGAACGCTTGAGGTGTTGTTGCCGAAGTAACGGTTCGTGGCGAAAGGCGAAGAAAAACGCAACCGAGTTGAAACGTGGCTGAAAGAGGAGAGGAGAGACACCGAGAGAAACACGAAAGAAGGAGAATCACGAGAGTGAAATAAAGGGGGAAAGTGAAAATGGCAAATGAGGAAATGGAAAAAGTAAGACTGAACACCGAAGAGGGTAGGGGAAAAATGTGGAATAAGTAAAGGAGGGATAGTGGGAAGAAAAATAGCGTTAAGGGGGTGTCAAGTGCGTATACTAAAGTACGACCACCATCGGAAACTTGCCCTAAATAAATATCCCCACCTTTTTTTCTCTCTTACGCACTTTATCCTTGACAAATGGCCCTTTAGAGTGCGCGTCAGAAGTCGATGTGAAACAATTTTCATTCGTGTGAGTCAGATAATAATACTAGCTTATTGAGAAGAAAAAAACTATACTAAAATAATAAAATTGTCGAACTTTTTTTTATAGAAGGCAG
>NW_017100174.1:327822-360887 GCF_001263275.1 Habropoda laboriosa
CCTACACAACATTCATTTTTTATGTCACACTTAAATTTGCATATTAAGTTTGCATAAAGTTTCAAAAAAAAATTTCCAAATTTACTTTTGAAAATTAAACAGATGCCAGACCATCGTCTTCAAAGAAATCCTGAGTCTGCACACACGCATTTCAGCGTCAGATCCATAGATCCGTTTCTGATATCTATTTTAATACCCGCATTGCGCCGCTCTGTATTTCAGAAGCTGACTGAAAATCTGTTCCTTCGCGATTCCTTCTACTCCAGAAAATACAAAGGATTCACAAAGAGACAAATCCAGCGAATATGCGGGATGCTCCAACATTGCGATCGATCTTGAATTCAAAAATTGCAAATTCTATCCTAACTCTTTGCTCTAAATTGAACTCCATTTCTCACCTAACACTGGACTTAAATAAACATTTACACGAACCAACTTGCAAGTTGAAAGAGGATCACTCGCCACTTCGATGGAAAGAAAATTATTCTGAAAACTTTCTCGTCACCTCTCACATTCATGCACATCCCACCGAAACAAATCTCCATCCCCGTATCATTCGAGTAATATACCGGTAGCTTATAGGCTCAGCGTAGCAGCCGCGTGCTCTATAGCAACAAACGCAGCCTATCACCCTTACGCGTCTACCTGTAAGTAAAAACGCGGTCGTAAGTAAAGCGTTCGCTTAAGCCGAACTTATCAGTCGCGGCACGCAAGCATTCGTGACCGTGGTTCATGCAAATTCGAGACCATGTACTACCGACGCCCATCGCGAAGCAGAGCGAAGAAGGGAAAAAAGGGAGAAGGGAAGAGAAACAGAGAGAAATGGCCTATCGTTCGGATAAACCTACCCTTAGGATCGAAGCAGACTTCTTTCTTTTTGTAGCTAGCGGTGAACACGCGCTAAGCCGCGGAATAAAACCCATCTCACGAGTTCGCTTGTGTTCTCTTGGGGAGACTCCTTAGCCGAGAGAATGTAAGAAGGCTACGGGACTTGGAACGAGCGTCTTGAGATCTCGCTCTATGGGCTGTAACGAACTGGACAAAAGTGCATTGATTCGCGACTGACTCGCCTGGAAGGAAAATCGAGGATGCTCAGCGACGGTTTAGAATTCTTCGCGTCAAGTGGATAACACGCACTCTGGGATATTCGCGATCATTTCCATGGAACAATGCAAATTCTTCTCTTACATCTACATTTTCATATTTAACATTCATTTTTTTCAGGTGTTAACAAATGTTAGACTAGAGGAAGTTCTCTAGGTTACTTCATTCTTATCATTATTATCTCCGTACAACTGCGTCTTGCTACTTTTCCCTGCACCTGAACCTCGATTTTAACAGCAAGTAAATGTATTATTTTAGATAAAATTCAGCTGATTAGAATGATTTCAAAAACATTTCTGTAACGTTCCAAAACGCCGTAACTCTTTGATGCTTGGAAACGCTGACTCGCGGCAGCGCGAGTCTTATTTAGAGGTAAGAAATCAACACGTTTTCGAATTAAAACAATTACTGTATTTCTTAGGCGTGTTTTCAATAGAATGTGTTTCTAGGCGTGTTCTCGATAGAATGCGTTTCTAGGCGTGTTCTCGATAGAATGCGTTTCTAGGCGTGTTCTCGATAAAATGCGTGTCGAGGGTGAAAACTTCCGTGCTTTATAGCATGGAGCCGTCCACACCCGACGTGGTGGTGGCAAGTGTGACGCGATACGGAAGATGTCGAGCGATCATCGCTTTTGGCGGCCCATGCGACGCAGAACCCAACGCGAGTCCCCTCAAGCGAAGAAACACTCGAGCCTTAGCAACCGCGGTCCCGCTTTGGTTCCTCGCGGGATCCCTTTGTCGAAGGCCTTATTTCGACATTGTAACACGGTTCCGCTGATGCCATGCGGCTCGGCTACGCACTCGTCCTGCCGGTCTCGCGTCGCGGTGCTCGGGACCGAATTTCTATGGCTCGAATAGAGAGTTGTAAATAAATTAAAAAAAAAAAAATGAAATGGATGCTGCACAGGCTGGTAGAATGTGAAAAACAGGCGAAATACGCGGCATTCTGGCGGAACAAACACTTGGACTGAGAACGAGGTACAGAAATGAAGTCGTTGCCAAGAGATCACTGGGTAAATCTAAACGACGTCAGGATACAAATTGAAAGCATTTTGTGCCTTCTGTTGAGTGACTGTAACGGATGCCACGTCTTTCCGAACATTCTCCTTCTGGCCAGTTGGACAGCTCGAATTGGCCGATTTTTCAGCAAGTCTATTTACCTTCTATCCGTAACTTCGATCGACCGTGTTCGACCCTCGGTGACCCCATCTACGCGCTACGGGGAAGTCGGAATTTAATAAAAATGTCCACTCGATAATCGGGCAAAATCGAATATCCGCCGAGAGAGAAAAAAACTAACTCTTCATATACTTCTTATGAAAATAAGAAAAATAAAAGAGAATCTGTCTGATCAATATTACCCAAGTTTTATTGAAAAAGTTTAATTTATAACTTGAAACGTGTTTTTTAAAGCAGATTTATTTTTCTGCATTGTTCGCATTATTTCTCACTGTTGAAGCAAAATAGTTTATGAGTACTGCATGGAAAAATCGACATCCTAGAATATTGGTAGGTTTATGACACGTCCGATAAATATGGTTTGGGGATGCCTGCGAACACCCCAGGTATAAAAGCGCACACTGTCACGTTTTGTAAGCAGTTCTAATTGTGCGCCCGTCTTGTCTACGTCTTGTCTAAACATCGTCTAAAATATAATTATTTACCTTACTCCACACGAGTTATTTATTTAATATAATCCCTCAACACTCACTACCAAGAGGGAATGATCGAAAATCCACTGAAAAAATAACTCTCACATACCTCTTACGAAAATAAGAAAAATAAAAGGTGTATTTAATTAATATTACTCAAGTTTCATTAAAAAATTCCTGTTGTCCACATTACTTTCCACTAATAAGAGGGAAAAGTTTGTCGAGTTAATTCATCCTCCGCTTCTCCCTTTCTGAAGAAGTAATTGAAAGAACATCGCGGAGAATCGCTATAAAAAGAAAAGAAAAACATCGAATTTTTCGCAATCCGCTAATTCAACCTCATACGCCGCAAAGCCGAGCATTAAAAATATTTCATGCGAGCCCGCAGTATTTTAACCAGGCCGGAAGAACAGGCTTGTGCGTGTATATACCGTAGTATAAAGTCACCCCCTCTGTTTCTCTTCTTTTCTCTTTTTGCACTGCGGGGCATGCGAAGAGGAATGCAGACCATAAAATGTAATGAAATTTCTGTGTTCCTTCTTCGAAGGTTCAAACGGTGTCCATTTTGCACAACGAAAATATCCCTGCAAGACGGTTCCTTTTTTTTTTTTTTTTTTAAAGCGATCGTTGAACGAGCTACAATCGCTAATGCATTTTAACCCTTTCGCTACGGCAGATTTTAACGCGTAACGTGGATGACTGGCGGTAAATTTTTAACCACGGCTGCGAAACTTGTCATTTTGACCGTATCGTTTGTTAAATTAAGATAGAAGAGCGTAAAGTGTAAAATTAAAAGTGCAGCAAAAGGCTCCAACAGTACAGTGCGAGCAAATTTTCAAAACGCCTATAGGCGCCAATAGCAATGAAAGGGTTAGAAAAACAGAAAAGAAATTTACTAAGGGATTTCTTTCGAATTTGCTAGGTGTACATAAGTGTGCTTTAAAGTTGATTTTTTCGATCGGAGAACACTTACGAGTGGAATTGATTTATCGAGAGCCATAATTCAGGCACGTCAGGGGAGAAGAGAATCACTCGAAGACATTTTTAATTCGCACTGCCGCTGGCGTACCTTTTGTTCCAGTATTTAGTTCCGGCCAGTTTGTGAGCATCCGTGGAACGGCGAACCCCTCGTGCATTCAGCCCCTAAACCACCCTTGAACCGTCCGCGAGCCAGACACCGTCTGTGTGGACGCACACTTCTCTACAGGGTGTATCAAAAATCAGTAGGCACAGATTGAATCGTTACGCGTATTTTCAATCGAACATTTCCAGGCTTTCGGCGCATATTTAATTGGATTAACGATGTTTCCAAGCATTTTATCCTTAACTGAGTTAAAGATCTTTCCAAACATTTTATCCTTAACTGAATTAAAATATTTGGGAAATTTCTTTCGGAAATTATTCAATGTAAATAAATTAATTCGAATGAATTATGAATTAAAGATGTTTCTCCTTAACTGAGTTAAAAAATTTTAGGAATTTTCTTTCAGAAATTATTGAATATACAATTTGTCGTGTACTCGCGTCGGTTTGAGTTATGTTTCAAACTTGGATCACGAGAGAAAAATCGGAATGTTTTCTAACGAGGTCTGAAGCGATCCCGGAATACCCTTTCTCCAACGTTATAATATAAACGACTTGATTATGCGTTCAGCGCTCGGACTGACTCAATACTTGGTTGTTTAACGTTCAGAATGATACTGATTCGAAATTCAGAGGAAGTCACGCATCTCAGCTACCGAGGGCGGAGTTTAATTTTGGAAGTGAAAAATGGGAGAAATAAGAACATTAAGTATTGGTCGTAGGGTGTGGTGGTGGGAAGTGGTGGTAGAAGGTGGTGGTAGAAGGATGAGGTGTCGGGGTTTTGGGGAATTCCGAAAAAAAGGAGATAGGACATGAGAGAAGGAAGACACTAGTTCAGTAATTGGAAAATCGGGACAATGGTTAATAAACTGAGTTCTGGTGGTGAAATTACCGAGGGTACGCGCTTAATAACGGCCCCGGCTAATCCTATGGGTCGCGGATTCTTCAGGCCCGTCTTACAATTTCCTTAAGCTATAAAAATAAAAGGAGAAAGGCTCGATGTGAAAATAGACAAAAAAATGTTCGGTACGGAACACAATTAATTCGAATGAATGAATGAATTAAAGATGTTCTCAAATATTTTATCCTTAAGTGTATTAAAGATCTTTCCGAACATTGTATTCTTAACCGAATTAAAAATTTTTGTGAAACTTCCTTCGGAAATCATCGAATATAAACAAATGAATTAGAACGAAATTTTTGAAAATTTTATTGGCGAAAGGTAAATAGGATTTAATTATTTTAGAAACTTTTTCATGTGCCAGTCTACTATCTTCGCATGCGTGAGCGTTGTAAAAATTTATCTGAGAACGAATGTCGTCGTTAAATTTTCACATTGCAGCAAGCAGAATGTAGTTTTTATCAGAAAGTGAAAATCAACTTCTAATATTAGGATTAGCGCAGAATAAGGCGTGCTGGTAGATACAAATTCAGCGAAACACTGGAGTCGCGTGACAAACTGATTTAAAGACACACCCCGTATATACGCTCGTAAAGGATAAGGACAGAGAACGAAATCACAGAAGCACGTACGTGGCCGGTTGGATTAAAGATTAAAGGATTTAAGAGAAACGAGAAAGCTGAAAGAAAGTCGTGTTAACGATACCAAAGAGAATCCTCGCGGACGCCTATTATCGTCGAGACTTCGTTCCAGCTTATGATCTTCCCAGTCAGAGGCTGACCAATCGAACAAAGTAGCCAATTAGGACGAAAGAAATTTTTCTAAAAGTATCTGAAAGAATGCTTTTAATTCTACGAATTTTTGAACCGAACAGACATTAAATTCTATTAAAATACTCTCCTGAGCAATTGTTATATTAAATAATGACTTTAAAAAATCATTACTATTTTATAAGAATTTAACATTCGCCTAATTTGTCCAGTTTCAAATTTCGTAGATTTGAAAGCATTCTCTCAGGTACTTTTATAAATATTTTCTAACCAATGCACGTCTTACGAATAAATGACATTAGTAACAAGTACTCAAAAATTACCCAGCCTGAGTTTCAAATTGAATAAATTAAGCCAACGTTGAATTCCTACAAGATAATTCCTTCCTTAATTCATGTATGTGTTACATGACAAATTATATTGCCAGAAAGCACTCAAAAAAGTTTCAGCCTAGGTTTGAAACCGAATAAATAAAACCAACAATAAATTCCAAAAAACAACAATTACTTCCTTAACCCATGTAAATCTTCCGAAGAAGTTACATCGCTAACCAGCCTAGAATTGAAACGAAATAACTCTTCCCACAGTCCCATCTAAAAACGTCCCCGATAAGACCAATTACGCTCTCCACAAAACGTCCCTCACAAAACAACATTTTACGCCATCAATACCACTGAACGAAGCTCCGTTCGAGACACACCGGTCTCCGTCGAAACAATCGCGGCCACGTCTGTCCTCGGAACAAAAAAAACCACGACCTAGGACGTACTCGACAAGCTGGCTAGCCATTGAAGCCACCGAGAGCAGAGGCAAAAAGGTAAAAAAAAAAAAAAAAAGGAGGAGAAAAGGTAGAAACGCCAAGAAGCTGGAGAAGCTGGAGAACAATCCAAACGACGACGTCGTCTCCGTCGCGAGGCTGAAAGGGGTAAGAGAGAGAGGCGAAATCCCCGAGAGCATATCTCGACGGGAGTAAAACCACGCGACGTTGGGACATAATTGGCCGTAGAATTAGCAAAGGGGTTTCGTTGTTCCCTGTCTTGCGTGCGGTGGACCAGCAGCGAAAGGACTTGCCAGCCCCTGTCGTTCCATACCAGACCTCCACGCGGCTCGGAAATTTCGAAAACGAGGAGAATGGAAATGGACACGCAGCCGCCCCTTCCGCTCCTCTAAATGGTTTAGCGAATTACGCCAAGGCCGAGATTGGATTTGACTCTCGTGGCTTTGCAGGACGAGACCGGGCCGTATAACCGGTTCGTGTGCCGGACGGAGGGACATTCGAACACGGCCAAAGGGGAGGGAAAAAAAGAGAGAGTTTTCGACTTTCGAGCTTAGCCAATTTGCCAAAATGTCCTCCCTCCTGTATCCGGATGGTGAAGTCCAAGGATACGGGCGGTGTGATCGAAAGTCACGCGCAACGAGGACGACGTGGGGGTTAGAGGTTAGGACGGTGTTACATCCAACTCGTTGGCGTTTAATTAAATGCCTCCGTTGAACGACTTTTTTTTCTTATGCTTACCCTGCTATTTGGTTTTGGTCTGTTTTCGTGTCACATGTGTGGGCAGTGAGATTTGGGGTGTAGGTTAATAGTGGAGAATAGAAATACTGTATTCTTTATTTTTTTATTTTACGGGACGAAACTGGTAACCCTTTACCATTCACATTTTTCTCAACTTGATACGCCAAAATTTGTCAATTTGTTTTTTTTTTTAAATACTTCCTAGACGTATAGAAACAAGTTTCCCATTTATTTGTAATGCTGTAACTTACGTTTCTGCTATAGAATAGAAAAAATAGCGCGAAATGGGAAGTGAAAGAAAATAATTTTAAAAAATTGCACTTCTTGGAGGAATAGCTGTGTACATAAGGGGTTAAAGAATCGAGTAGAAAAGAGACATTTTAAAAAAGTTCAACTAATTAAAAAGATCGTCAGATGAATGTGTGCAAAATGAAAAGGCGTGCTATAAAGAAGAAACAGAAAAGAGATAAATGAATAAATAACAATTAAGTATAACACCCACTTAACTTGGTCACTAGAAATTTCCAATTTAAAAACGGTCTGCACGCTTGTCCAAATTGAATTAAAAAAAAATTGATCAAAGAAACACGAAAATGCACGCGACGATATATAAGTGCGAGTGTTAAAAAGTGAATGAAAGTTGCAACGGAAAAGATGTAGGCACATTTCTCCTAACTTCTGAGATTCCTGACAGATCACCCTATCATCCGTGAGACGCGATCCAGGGAGAATGGTTCTCGCGGCAAATATCCTTAAATTGCGTGCAAATATCTCCTGTATCGGATCTTCAGGTGGATTTTCGTACAAGGGTGGTTATCCACGGGGGGTAGAACGAAATAGAAACGGCGAAAATATCGAAGGGTCTCGACTACTCTGATACCTTTCGATTTCTCGCGTGTAAACATTATTCCCCGCTGAGCCTTCTCGTTTCACCGTTACCACATATAAAACCTCCATCCTCGAGGCTGTTAATAATCGAGCTGCAGCTCGTAACAACAAATATCGAAGCGTTATACAGACACTGTGCTCGAAATACAATACCATTTATTCCAGTGATTTTATCGTCCATTGAGATCGTGAGTCCACAATTTTTATTCTCTTAACTTCCTACTTTTTTATCTTTCACGACTTTTTCAAAAAATGCGATTTCCTCGTATCACGCGCAAAGACTATAATTCGAAAATTGCAGAATCTAGTGAATTATTCAAACAGCTTTCCTTTTTCACCAACCACCTGGTTCACCCACGTGAGCTGGTTAAGAGACCTAAATTTTTCAAATTTCGCTTCAGTTTGACATGCAAAATGGTCACCAGTACTCCGACAGACTTTCAGTTCACAACTGTTTATCTCTACATAAATTAAATTCGAACGTCGACGTTGTTTTTCATCTATCGCTTAAAATCTATTTTTCACGCAGTATTTACACAAGCTTTAACATAACCCTTCGTCGAGATCGCTCTCGCGCGGAACAATAGGAGATCGAAACAAAAACCACGGCGATCCATCAGCGAGTTTACCGTATCTCACGTTCCTGCCCACTCTGAAACTCAAAACGACCCCAGAAATCGCCGCGATCGTCGAAATAAACAATCGACCGTAATTCACGTCAGAATTTTCTGAAAAAATTCAACCAAGATTCCGTTCCATAAAATTCGCCATTGGCACACGTTGTGCACTGCAGATCCGTAACTCCGCCCGACTGAATAAACACAATACCATAGACATAGCAACAAAACCGGGGAAAGAAAAAATATGTTGTACAAAGGATCCGTTCTTTTTAACGTTCCAACGGACAACAGCGGGCTCCCGTTTCGTTCTCGTGTCCGTAAGAACGGAAGGGGGATGTTTTCACGAGCCACGTGAAATCTCGTAGAAAAAGCAACGCGAACGAACCGCACGATAATTATTACCTACAGGCTGCTTAATGAAATAACTTGGTAACCTGGCTTGTGTACAGTGCTGCGGAGTATCAGCCTGAGCTAGCTCGGTCTGTCATTGCTCTCTCTCTCTGTTTGACCAAACACAGGAATCAGCTAGCCCCAACCCACCGCCAAACCGTCCCCAAACCGCGTTCCACGAAACCGAGAGGGTGCCTCTTCCGTACAGACGACAGGAGGACCGCTAATGAATCCACCCCGGAAGCCAGGACAAACCTCTGTTATCCGAGCTTTCGGGGTACGCAAAGTAAATTTCGAAATGCAACTTTGATAAAAATTCAAGAACCCACGCACGGTGGATCGTTTTATTAGAGTGTCTCCGTGACGTGGGAAAGTGGATAGAAATGGAAATCGAGGCTGTTCGATTCGATAGGTGGGACACGGTGATACAGAGGGAGGCGTGGATTGCTGTGATTTCGCGTAATAACGCGGATGTGTAAGTCACGGTATTGCCGGTGTGCAGTTGTTGCGGAGAAAAGCAGTGGGAGACTGGATCGGTAGGGTGAAATGTTTAATACGTAACTACGGGGGTTAGTTAGTTCGGTTTTGATGAAAAGCTCGATGTATACTGTTAATTGGGTGTTTAGTTGTTTCGGCGGCTGGACTATTGTTTTGTGTTTGGAGGGAAATGTGGTAATAGAGTGGGAATGGAATGTATGACGTTTTGGGACCAAGGGGACTGTGAATAATTTGAGCGAGGAAAAGTAGTCTGTTAAGAAGTTATGATGAGAACGAAATGTTGGTTAAATTTCACTCTTGTATTTCTTCAAATTGAATTTTTATTTTTAACGAGCAATTATATACCGTAGTAAAAACTTCGACAAGTGTCCTAGAATTTTTAAAAATTTTTTGAAATCCTAGAAAGATAAGAAGATTAGACTTGGACATAAACGACCCACTTTGCCTAAGAATGATTAATCTCGATGCAGAATTAGTAAATTTTTCATTTACAACAAAGTGATTTTATACATTTAACCCTTTCTCGAGTGTGACTTAAATTGCCAGTTTAAATATGTATTGTATTTTGCAATATTTTTTTACCTGGATGAGGCACATATATACACGACCCTTAATGCTATTTTCAATATAATTAGTAAAAAAATTGTTCAAATTGGTTCCTATCGACCAAATGTCTTTCGAAGCGCGTTTCGAATAAAATTCTCGAAGTAATAGGGAGTTATTGAAAAGAAAATTAAAAAAAAAATTTGGAGTTGAAAGGGTTAAGTAACATTTACGTTGCCACACATTTATCAACTATCTAAATACTTTCGAGCTGTATTGTACCGCATGCAGCCACGCACAGACCATAACCCTTCCACCCCAGCGCCCTCAACATTATTCCAAGAGTCCTCCTTTTTGTATTCATGGAAACTCCCGCAACACGTGTCCCCGTCGTTAGTTCGGGTTAAGTCTATGCGAAAAAAGACTTTCGTCGCCGCTTTTTCAGCGTTTTTCCAGCAGAAGCAAACAGCGCGAGGGGCCGGAAGCACGCTAGAACGCAAACGTTCCCTTGGCCGAGGCTGTCAGGTGTCTGCGGACGACCACGACCGCCCCGTTGCTGCACGACCACGGATTCCCGACGGTCGTCACCCTCCCTCTGGCATCTCTCTCTCTATGCACCCTTCGCAGTCCTCTCCGAACGGCAATCATTTGCATATCTGCCGGTCGAACGTATGCGCGTTCCGCGAAGGGCGGCCAAATTCTATTATCGAATTCTGGTATGCGCTGTGAACGGAGAGGGCAAGCTGGACCGATTCGGAGAAAAAAGAAAGAAAGGAAAATAAGAAAAACCGGGAATTCCGAGGATGAAAGGCGTTCGTCGCTTATGGGACCGTTTTGGCTGAAGAATTTAGCCGGAAGATAGCGGAGGAAGGATGTTTCGAATGTGAAGCAGTTGTAGGTGCATTAAGTGGAATATTTTTCCAAGTATTTTCTTTTTTATTGGAAGATTTAGAGGAGATACTCAGACGCTGGAATTTTTCAAATTTCTCTATTTGGTCGTTGTAGTGGGGTAAAAAGTTCAGACTCGGCTTCGAGACGAGTGGTTTATAGTTGAGAGTTAAGTTTGATCATTTTCTGTGAATAATTGCAAACTGAATGTTTGTGATGTTGATACTGTGGAATTGGTTTAATAATAAGATGTGAGTGATGGCGTGAATGAATTGAATATATCGTATGGTCTCGAGATTTGGTGAACGAGCGGATCATACATGGTAACTGGGGGTAAAAACATAAGAAGCGCGTTGTTATTGATATCTGAGAGTACGTGAGAATTTATTGCGAGATATATTTAGAGAGGGACAATCAAATTATCATTATTTCTTTTACGTGTGTATTTAGTTACTGTTGTTATAAAATATATTCATATTTAACTTGTTAACAAGTGTTATACAACCACAGATACATCTAGTTTTTAATTCTTCTTCGTTGCTTCAGTGTGTGTGTATTTAGTATCACACAGTATAAACGTCATTAATAACTTTTAAATGAAAGATAAAATATGAATTTCATAGAAATACTAAAATCCATCATTTCAAGAAAATATTAGGTCGTCCCTTAAGTTCGTGTCGAATTTTATAACTTAAATCAATATTTCCAACGAACCTTAAAATTCGATAAAAAAAATCATTCTCATTCCACAATTTTTTCCTATTCTTTTCTTTTTTTGGTAAAACAATTATGTCGTCACTTCAGATTTCCCTCCAATTTTCCCGAAAATATTTTTCGCGTTCGGTACGAACTCGTGAGATAACTTAATTATAAGCTGCCAAGATTAAAAGTACACTTCTCGTTCGGAAAATGAATATTCGTCCGGAGGAAGAGGCTTTCAACCGCCCAAGCCAAAGAGCAAGAATAAAAATGCATATCATCGACGGCGGCAAGAAAGCAAGCGAGTTACAAAGATGAATCTCGGATTCGTTCTGAATACCTGATGTCGAAGTGAGGAGACCGTTTCAAAGGGCCCGTAATTGCATTCAAATATTACCCTCGACTTCTAAGTAACAAGTTACCCGCTGTCTAACGCAATTAAAACTTTCTTCTCGCGAAGACGTCCATCGTTTAATTTCTCCGGCCGTCATTTGCAGCCGCGCGACCTATCACGAAAAGCAATCGACTTGGCCGCATAATTAAAAATGAATTATTGAACACAGTATTACACGGACTGTCTCGTAACAGGTGGCACGGTGAGAAAAAATAATTCTCCCTGATGAAAAGAGTTAAATGAAACGTATCAAATAAAATACAAAACACTTTCTACGTGTAACACCTTTTTAATTAAAATTTGCCACAATATTAAAATATGTATGAATCTTAATAATTTATTGCGGTGGAATAAAAGATAGTCAACAAGGAAAGTATACTACAATATTAAAAAAAATGTACGAATCTTAATAATTTATTGTGCTGGAATAAAAGACAGTAAACAGAGAAAGTACACCTTCATAAATTGACAACTCTGCTGAGTGACGTCAAATATGTAAAATTTTAAAAATTAAAAAAAAATAATTTCTGTTAAATCAAAGGTTTCTGCAATCTGAATTGAAGAACTTTTGTCGTATGCTGTATTAATAAATCTGTACGAAGATATTGAAATTTCGGTAACACTGGCTGGATGAAAAATTCATTCCAGAATCGTCGAAGCGTCGAAACGAAGTGTCGGAGCTTGGTTTCGAAAAAATTCATGCACGGAAGTTCTGATTCGTCGGCTGCATTCAGAACTTGGCGTGAACTTTGCTCGTTCGTCTCAACAGAGAGCTGGGCGTTACTCTAACGTCGAAGGGAGGACGGAAACTCTTCGCCAACTGTCAAAATCCGTTCAACTTTCCACAAAAGCCCAGAAACTGTGCCTCGAAACGCGTTTACGCGAACTGTATGTATGTGTGGCAGAACGTTGGTAGAGACTCGCGAGGAAAAACTTCCTTCCGGCAGAACACCGTTCGAGGACTATGAAAATATGCTTTTTATTTCGTTCTGAGAACGTTTGGCGGAAATGCACAGAAGCAACCCTCGGGGAAATAGATGTGGGCCAAATTTGTATCCCTACTTTCCGGCTGAGCTTGCAGCGGAGACCAGGAGATGATGGAAAAAAATGCGGAGAAAAATCTGGAGAATATAAGTTGGACTGTCTTGGAGAATGTAAAATTCAGTCGAGGATAAAGAGGAGAATTGAAGCCAGGTTCCGGTGACACAGATGAAATCATCCCTGTTTACTCACTTGTACCTACCAAACGTCCTGCATAATTGTGCTAGTAATTATGCAATTAACTTAATTCAACAATCTAAATAAAATTTAATTTATCACTTATTTTCCGTTGCATCGATTTACGTTGCAAAAATTTGCAAAATAGTTCGGAAATTGTACCTTCAAACAATTATTGAGTGTATTTTAAATTTTTACTTATTCTAAACAATTTTAATGTACGCAAAAGAAAAATCTAAAAATCTGGACATTTTTAAGCCACTTTCATAATCGCTGACACAATTAATAACCCCATTTCCACAACCAAATCCAGTCTGGCAGCCTAACCAACAGAACACATCCTCTACACAGGAATCGCCCTTTCTTTCACCTCTACCATCGTTCAAAAAGATTGTTATCATTTGACGAATTAAATAGACCACTCCAAAACCGTGTAATCTACCGGTTAATCAAAAGCATGCTCCGACCACCGCGTTATCAGCACCTGGCCGAAGAATACCCAGCTTATAAGAGTCCCAGCGAACGAGTAGCATATCTCGGTAGATGGGACGAAATTAAATGCGGCCTCGAAACGCTCCGCGGTATTCATCCAATCCTGGAAAAGTCTTAGCCTCCTTTGTCTCCTCGCAGAAAAGGATCGAAAGGAGGATGGTGTCGGCCCTATAGCCTCCGTTCTCCTGGCAGACGGTTCGCTTACTTTCGCTCCTAGGATTGCACAGCCCCTAATGAGGAAATACACTTTCGCTACGACGTGACAAAAGGGCCGGCACGCATAGTGTCAGCAACGTCAGCAGCGAGTCAGGTTCATTCCTCAAATGAGAATTCCCATCCCCTTTTCTCCGCTCGCGTTCGCGAAAAGACCTCGGTTCGAGCACGCACACGTGAAAGGGAAGCTGAACCCCACCGCCGATAGCGCGGCTTCGAGAATTCGTTTCGGCCTCTCACCCTCGAAAACAACGCCACCGTTTAGGGGTCGACTTTTTCCCGCGACTTTCCTGCATCTTTTACACCGTGCTATTTTATCGTTTGATTTGGAATTGAATTTTTTCTTTCTTTTTTTTTTTGATAATTTCGCGGTGACGTAGATAAGAGAGAAAATGTAGAGGTAAAGGGTAGTTGATCGACGGTGAAATTCGTCGGTGATTATGATTCTGAGAAATAGGATAGAGTGCAGAAAAATTTTCAATGAAATGTAATTGAAACAAAATTCATAAAATGTTTTTTTATAATTTCGCGATGACAGAAATAGAAAATGCAGAAAGAAAGGGTAATTGGGTAAAATACAGAAAAATTTGCAACGAAATGTAATTTGAGCAGAAAAGTAATGCAATTTGTTTTTTTTTTTTGATAATTCCGCATGACATAAAAATAAAAAATGCAGAGAGAAAGGGTAATCCTTGATGGAAAAAATTCAGAAAGGAAAATCTTCTAAAAATGTTTGCCTCGAAACGTACATCTTGTAAACAGAGAGAACCCTGTGTATAAAACGTCGCTTATTTTTGTCCGTGAAATCCTATTGCAAGTGCTCTTGGAAATGTTATACCAGAGAGGCATTCCGCTTCAGCAACGCTATAATGACACATTTTCGTAAATTATACATCAAGCAGAAAATACAATCCGACCTTTGGTACCGACGCGACGCGATGCTAAATATCGCATGCAAACGGTCCTCTCTCCCACGTGCAACATTTCATGCGTTATAAGCCAATAACAGTAAGATTTTATAATATTGTTACACTACAAGGCTCTATCTGTGCAACGGTGATAAACAGTCCGGTATTTGCACTTTTATGGTACACCGTGCGCCTCGAAAGTTTGTTTCCCTTACGCTGCACCAACTCGATGCTATTTGGCTCACTCGTCTAGAAAGCTTCTTTTTATCATTAGTATGAAGCCTCGGCTCCGGTCTTTCCTTCCTGGAAATGTAAATGGCTTCTTGCCTGAGTGAAATCTCCAGGACCTGTATACACCGTTTCATTTTCTACCAAATCATTTTTTTCTCCCTCTTCTTCCTCTTTGAACCTTAAGATTCTCTATCTAATCAACGACTTGGAGAATAACCGCGGTACTTCGCTCCTAACCGCTCTATTATCCAAACGCGTAAAATACTTCCGAACCACTTTGCAATTGTCGTTAAATAAATTCACTCCTATTTACACCCTAAATTCACTCCTGTTTACTATAAAAATTACGACAATTTAAAGGTGGGGCTTCCGTGATTTTCTTCAATTTCAAAGCATCCTCCGTAGTACCGCGGAGGAATTTTATAACGTGGGTTGCCCTCTTCTTCCGCTTTTCTTCTCTTCTCTCCGCTTTTCTCTCGTGTCAGCTGCATAAAAGCAGACACCGCACGGAAACCGTAGATAGGCATTACGAAATAAAGAAAAGGGAAGGCGAGGAGAAAGACATAATGTAAATGGGAGGGTGACGTGGGCGCAAGGGCCTCGTAAGATGGCTTCTCTTCCTCTTTTCTCTCCCTCTCCTTTTTTGTCTACGAGACAGCAAGCTGCTCTCTCATCTTCCGCGATCTCCGTTCGTGCTTTCTGCGTGAATGAAAGTCCTGGCCGAAATGAATCCTCCTCCGCGAATGTCCTTTCTTCAGGCAACACGGATTCCTCGGTCTCGCGTTTTTTTCAACGGCCATTGTGTCGCGTCTGACCAGACAGCGAGACCGGTCCTCCTTTATTATTATTCGCGTGACAGATGTATCCGCTTTATTTATTAAATTTTCGGCGCTTCTTATTCGTGGAAAAGATATCCGCTGGAACGAGAAGAATGTTCAATACTCGGGTCGTTCTGATAAATGCTTCCAGTTAACGATCTAACCCTTTGCCTCGTGAATTCTTTCAGTGAAGTCAAGTGAATAAGAAAGCTTTCTATTCGATAAACAGAAAATCGAAAATTTGCGAAATTATTTAAGACTGAAGAAAAATTAGAATTCTAGGCTAAGGCTCATCTTTCGACCACAATTCCTATCGCAAGAAAGATTCGATACACAGAATTAACCTGATAAAAAATTGGTTTAGCGATAACGTACATTTGTTAGAGTTCCAACTAAAAATTGAACTTTATCTCGAATACTATCATTTCTCTCATCCTTCGGCCATAATTTCTGCCCGAAGCACGACTCGACACTTCGATACAAAAGAGTTAACCCAACCTCGCGACTCATTTGTCATCCCCGATACTTCAGAAACGAGTAAACTCGGAATGACCTGAAGCTCGATCGTTTCTGTTTCGTGTTACGGGACGATATATCAGCCAGTATGTATTAAATCCATTTCATCTTCGGGTTTTCACCTTTCACGGACATGCTACGAGGATGAAAAGGAACGTGCATCACGATGGTCGTTCGACGCGAAACTTCGACGCGATTTCATCGCCTCTGGCCGGTCCAAAGGATCTCCAGCCAGCAGCTAGATTTTCTCTTGGCGAACAACACGAAGTGGACCTTGGACACGACATAGGGCCATACAAGCAGTTCTCGTCCACGAAACTCTTTCTTCTCGAGCTCGAGCTTCTCTCCATCGCGAGCAATTCCCCTGCCCCCTTTTATACCGGCGAGAATTGGATTAGGCGAGGAAGAAAAGTTGCTTGTACAACCGACGAAAGTAATGGAATAAAGGGGTTGAAGGAGAGAGGAACGTCGTAAAAAATTCTCTTCGTGTTCTAGAAAACTTCTTTGTGCTCTACATTTCCGGTTAGGTAAATGTCAACGAACAAACGCGCCGAGATGACGAGCGACCATAGAAATCCTTCGATTACGCGGACGTTATTTATACGCTATTAGGAAATAATAGTGCAAAACTTTTTTTATACTGTTTACGTAAAGGATAGCTGGATATTGATCGATCGAAAATAGACCTTGAAGTTCACTCTCGGCTAAGCTTTAAAAATTGTTCGAAGTAGCTCTACGTCCTTTCACGTTGAAACTTTCTTTTACTCAGCTTGTGAGAAGAGTTGAATTATTTACAATTTCTTCGACGTGCGTGGTAGAAGATAGATTCTATGTGGTTACTGAATCTTTTTTATAATCATCTACTTTAAAAAATTCAATCACATTACACTCGAACCATAATAACGAAATTATCAAATATTTCCCAAATTGCAAATTTTCTAATGTGAATTCTATAATACTGAATTCGTAATAAATCATCAATTATCTACTTTAGAAAATTCATTCACATTTCAGTTGAACCATAATAACGAAACTACCAAATATTTCCCAAATTCCAAATTTTATAAAATTTTCCAAACCGTAAAAACTTGGTCACAAACGCGGGAACATTAAAAACGCCATGTTTCACGACCTCTCTCGCGAAAAAATTCCCTCTCAAATCATCCCCACGAACAATTTGCACTTCTCGACTGCTGAAAACAACAACACGCATCCATCATCCGCGGAAAAACAAGTCCACGTAATTTTCCTTCACTTCTATTTCCGTTTCTTCGACGTCTCCACAGTTCTCCTCGTCTATTCCGCCAGCGTACGAAGGAATTATCTCCGAAATGCACGGGAAACGAAACAAAAGAACCGTGGGTTTCGCCCACGCGAAATTAGCAGAGGAACTCGCCGTAGTGTGTAATTAAAAGATTAAAAGGATAAGTGCTTTCGTATGCTCCTTCTGTCTCTCATCTAGAGGCAGAAACGCGAAGAGCAAGCGAGTGAGCGCGCGCGATTATCAATGAACGACTGACCCTCGCGCGTTTTCGCCACTCGAATTTCGAGATTATCGACCATCCGAGAAGTTTTCGCGGCAGCTTCTTTGTCGATGGAATAATTAACCGCGTGCTATATTAGGTAAGAGCTCGAACGGGATTGATGCGTTGAAAGGTTTCGCTGGCAATCGTTTCCATGGGAATAATTGAGGGCTTGGCAGAGGGTGAAACGGAAGCAACGCTGCCAGGGAGATTTAAAACACTTTCTTAGAGACCAGACCGGCCCGTGTGTACAAGCCCGCCGCTATTCCCAGAGGTTTCGCGAGATTGGATCACGTTTCTGTCACATATTCGACAACCGATGTAGGTAATTTGTCGATTTACTATGGGCTAGAGATGTTCGACCGACTGTCGGTGGAGTGTGAAGAGAGTTGGGTACTTACGAATTTCGAATTGGCGTGGGATTGGCAGTAGTGGAGGTTTTGATCGCTTACCTGTAAACAGAAAAAGAATTTTTTTCAGTATTTCAGATTTTTTCAATATTCCGTAAATAGTCGATAGAAAAATCGTGGTCCCAATTTTTATCGGAGAAAATTCTCTAATTTTTTTTAATAAATTGCCATTTTATGGAATCTACACTTTTATCACTTCGATATTTCATAAACTGGAAAATTTGACGTGGAAAATAGATAATAGATGATTCCTACCTGAGTTTCTTTAATTTTATTAGTAAACTGTAATTTTATGAAATCTACACTTTTATCACTTCAATATTTCATAATTACTCTATAAAAGAATCTTGGTCTCAAACTTTGTAAAAAGAAATTCGATCCGAAAAATAAACAGTAGTTCCATTTTTCAAGAAGGTGCCGCAAATTAACGGAATTCTTCTGCGCAAAATGTCGTGCAACATTGAAGAAATGTTTTTCATTCGATTACAAAGGTTTCAAAAGGTTTTTCGAAACGACAAATTTCAAATCCTAGGAGACGATTCCGCCTCTATAATACATTTAGTCACGTACGTAGCGAGCGCAGGAACACGCCGCGCTACCATAAAAGTTTTACGGCGGCGGAATCGATGGACCGATAGGAAGGCGGTCGGAGAGAATTTCAAAGTGGAAACGCGTACGTAAAACTAGCCCCGGTTGAAACCCTTTAGTGCCCTCTTGTAATAATAGATACATGTAGACTACTTCATGGATGGAATGTCGAGAACAGCTTGAGGAATAAATCGACCCCTGCGGACTCACTTGTTTAGAACCCCTTTAGCATTCGCCACGGACACCCCTTTGTTCACTGATACACAAAATTTGTCAGTGACTCGGTCGCGGAAGTTAGCAACTGCGCTGACCGATCTCTAAGTCCGAGCAAACAGCTATTTTGCTTACATTTCGCTCCGCCATGTGTTACTTTCACACAGAGCAAACTGTATACCGAAGTATAGAAAGAAAGGTAACTCGTGAAAATCATGCTACGGACCTCTTTGAACCATACTGTGTCACACGAACGAAATTTTAATTGGTTCACTAATAACAAAACAATTTGAAGTGATTACGTTGCGTGGTTCATTTTGTGTTTAATTTTAATTCGTGTATCTTCCAATGACAAAAAAAGCATTTCATATGAAAGAAGAGTAACAGTAGTTTGAAGAGAATGATGTACTTTAATAAATTTCAATTTTGCAAGTGGAATCTGTGGATTTGGTTTTAATAATATGTTGTGAGTGATGGCGTGAATGTCGTGCGTTTGTTTTTTTGAATTTGTGTGAAGGATCTAGGATAGACATGACATATGGGTAATACACGAATCGTCTCGAGATTGGGGAAACGAGCGGGTCATAGAGTGAAACAGTGAGAAAAACAGTAGAACCGCGTTGTTAATGACATCAAAGAGTGCGTGAGCATATTTGAGAGAAAGATGAATTGATTGATTCCTTTTTACGTGTCTTTATGGTTATTGTGTAATTATTGTTATAAAATATATTGCTATTAAATTTACTATCACGTGTTATTCACCCACAGAATTACATGATTTTTATTCGTAAACTATTGGGTCATCCCATAAGGTCGGACGAATTTTATCATTTAGATCAATATTTTGCAATGAACCTTTAACCCCTTAACCTGTGATTTCTTTTCTGACTATGCATCTAAGCGTCAGCCATTTGCTGTTTTAGTACTGTATCACGTAACAGAAACTAATTTATCGCAGATTAATTACATTTAGCAATCCTCAGTCTTACAAATTCAAACGAAAATTATGATTACAACGAATTTTTCTTATTAATATAACTATTTTTCTCACATATTCGCCAGAATCTCTGCCACGAGTCTGACACGTTGTCATATGTTAACACTTTACCGACCGGTAGCGGTTGAACATTCTACGCACTTTCGACCGGTCACTCGGCCACAGATACATCGGTGACACCGGCTCTGTTTAGATTCTCTGTTAAATCAAACTTTGACCGGTTAATAGGCTATCGGTCGGTAAGCGTCGGCGAAAAAAAAATGGATTAATAGGCTACCGGTCGGTAAGCGTTGGCGGCAAAAAGCCGATTAATAGGCTACCGATCGGTAAGCGTTGGCGACGGTTAAGGGGTTAAGTTCCTTTTTCCAATTTTTTTTGCAACACCATTGTGTCGTCGCTATAGAATTTCCTTGGATTTTCGTTAAAATATTTTGCGTCTTCGCCACGAACTTATAGAATGACCTAATATATACAAACATATAATTATACCCAGGAAAATGAAATCATTTTTATATTGTTCCTACCTTAAGAAAAGTTACATTCCATTGCTAATTTAATTCATAAATTCACTAAACGTGTTAATCCTATTAATTGCATCCAAGAAACGAAAACCACATTGACACGAGAATCAGTCACAAACTATAATAAAAACCTGCCACTCTAAACACACAAGAGCCACGCGCGATCAAAAGAGTCGAACCCCTCGGAAACGAATAGACCCGGGTAGCGAATGGTGAGAATTTCAAGTTCATCCTCGACGTCAAACGGATCTCGGAAGAAAGACATCTGAAGATCATCCCGTCAGCCTACGTCCATTTCGAAAATCCCGCACGCGATTTTGTTTGTTCTCACGAGGGATTCGAGTCCTCGCTCGGGGATGACTCATGCTCTTCCTGTCTGTTTTTAACCCGCCGCGGCGTCGGAGGCATCCGGGGCGTCGCGAGGGGCTGGAGTTTAATCTAACAACCCCTGGTTCACTTTGCATGACCAGGGACGGGGCCTGGCCTCCCGTGGCTAGAGCTGGCCGCAAGGGGTGCGCTGTTACCCAGAGCAGGCGATGCCTTGCCCCCAAAGTCGAGCCTTCGCGCGATAACCTCCGACGAGAACTTCTGGTATGAATAACGTTTGTCGTGAATTATCATTACACGAGCCTTAACGTCGATTCCAACGAGAGGGTGGCGTGCGCGACTTGTGAAGATCGCGGGATAAGAAGGCGGGAGGACTCGGGACGGTGTCGATTCGAGGAAGAGAGAGATTTTGTATCCTGTGGCGAAAAGGGGGGAATTTATCCGCGTCGAATGAAAAAGAAATGGATATTGAAACGTGTCCTCGGTGACAACGCGATTTACGACGCGTCCTCCGACGAGGTATCAGCAGGATCGAACGAGTTTATACCGTGAATTAACGTAATCAAATTATAGCCGTCTGCTTTGACTCTAAAAGGGTTAAAATTAAGAAGCGGATCCGCGATAATCAGAGAAACAAAGGGGATGTTTGATTTAATTCTGGCCAATTTATTCGGATGGAAGGGAGAGAGCGGTGCGGGAAGATGAATTGTAAAGTGAGAACAATCGTGTGAAATGATTATTTTGACGATGACGGTGTTTCGGGGACTGTGCGGAGGAATAGTGTAAGATAGATGTTAATTTAAAGGCATGGAATAACGGAACGAGGATAATGCATTGAATATTGCGGAGCCCTTCGTCACCGGCGACGTGCTTTGACAGTCGTATCACGCGAGGATTTGAATTTCGGATTCACGTGTGATACACATTACACTCTGCGTCCTATCGAATCGAATCTAATCTGATTCAGCTGCTGGGATTCGGTATTAAGAACGAGCCGTGTGAATATCAGCTGGGTTTTCGGATGAAATAAATCTCTGGATAGGTAATCGCGTATATTTGAATAACCGCGCTAATGGAAATACCTGTAGCACCTCTAGATCGACGAGAATATTCCGATATGAAATATCAGGTAGACGTGTCGCATAAAGAAGTTTCAATGGAAATATTTTAAATAGGTAGCTTATTTAATCAGACTAACCGACAAACTTTCCAAACTTTCTGTGATATTTTTCGAGTCGTTTGGTGAACAAACTTCACAAAGTGTCGCAAAGCTTCAGATCGTGATCTTCATTTTCGAAATTTTGCGCGTAGAACGAAATTTTTGATACCAATTCCTGACGGACCTTTCAGAGATGATTTTTTGTCCTAATCGATCATTTATTTGTCTGATAAATGTCGCAGTTTCAGGATTTCATAAATCATGTTCTTCAGTTCCAAAATTTTTTCAGGCCAGAATGAAATTTTTCTTTTCACAAATGTTCTTTTGCCTCAGTCGATCACTTATTCACCTGACAAAATCCACCTTTGATCTCGTAAAACATAATTGCCCTAACCTCCTGCGAATTCACCCCTCAAAAAATACACAGCAACTTCTAAACTAAACCACAATTCACCGAAGGCTTACAAAGCGTCCCATTTGTTATACGCGATATTCCCATCGCCGATGCCCGACAGAAACATTTCCCGGGCTAGCTCCACGATCATCCGACGCGTAAGAAAGCCCAAGATCCGTATTTGTCGCGGCGGAGAGTCCGTTCCGCCGTCTGATCTCATCGCGATTTCAGTCACGCGGCCAGCAAGATTCAAAGCGGACCGAGCGTGACGTCATATCCGGAACGCGAGATCCTGAGGTTCGCTTTAGACGATTCTGTTCGCGTGTCTCGCACACGGCAGGCCTCTATTTGCATGTGCGCCACCAGCTGCGAAGGTTAGAGATCCTCTCTCTCTCGCTCTGTGTCCGTGGTATCCCAGCGGTCCGCATTGATTTCGTATCGCGTTCAACTGTAGAATTTTAAAACTTGAAGGGCGTCCGTGCGGGACCGCGAGCATGTGTCTTCTCTTCGTGTGTATGGAGGAAGGAATCGAAAGAATCGAGTGTCAGAGGGAAGGTAGCTACACGATCGGTAAAACGAGCCACGAACAGCTTCCTATACTTGGAAAACCGCCCCTCACTTTGGAGATCGTATCCTGTGTCGATTTGACGAATAAACGAGTTTGTAAATAGGTGTGTTGGAGAATGGTTGGGGTAGGTGAACCACTTGTGTGTGGAAGTTGAGGGAATTGATGGTGAGACAAATTGCATAGCTTGTTCCTCGTAATTGTAGGTGTAATGGAAAGGGATCCTGTGAAGAAAATGTATGGTACGATGGGCGCGAATTTTTTGGGAACAAATTCACGCATCCTGTTACACAAACTTTTTGCAATTTCTGGTGGCAATGTACATAAATAAGCGAACAGGAAAAAATTAATATTTAATTTCTTTAAAAAATTTAACTTGTGAAAAGAAGTGTATAGTCCTGTTCGCATTAGGACGCTTACTGAATGTGAAGCAGACCCAAACAGTCGTCAGAAAATTATTAAAATCCTAGAAAAAAATAATTCAGTCTGGAATCTCGTAGTACGAGATATATTGAACAAAATGTAATTTAAATCATCTAATACTTTCTGTGCGAGTATAACGAATGTCTTAACACTTACACTACCGGCCAAAAGTTTGGAATCACCTCCCACTTCTCGTCAATATTAAATCTGCCACTAATCTTTTATAAATTTGAAGTTTATCTCAACTCTACTTTTATCAATTCATCTCATATCAATTGTCGCTGACTTTTTTCTGGAAATTTTTCTGTAAATTGCACTGCTCGGTGATTCGAAACTTTTTGCCAGTAGTGTATACGTTTCTATCAGCTTATCATAAAATGAATAGAGAAATAATTGTTCAATTCTCTCGAAATTCCCTAACCATGCCAGATAAAAACGATTCTGCAAATATATCATATTTCCGGAAGAACTTCACGAAATCAAACGGAGAAACACTTGTCCCAGTAACACCCTGCGCCAAGCCTACGGCTCAAGCACCCTAATAAGAGATTCGTTGTTCATTCGGCTGACATCTCGCTGCAGAAGGGGCTGCAGAACGAGCATCTCTAAAAGGTGCTAACCATCGAGGCACATCCTCCTCGTGCTACACGCGAGAACGACCGTCAGCAACGTTACGCGTTTACGAGGCAGAAAATAATTTTGTCCCTCGAATTTATCCCCCTTCCGGGCGAGCTCGCTTTAAAGGCATTTCACGAGATCGTTGCCGCGCGATCCTGATCTCCTCCTCGACGCAGGGGCTAATTAAGACCAGCAGAGAGGAGGATGTGCACGGTACGGCTAGCACGACTTGTGCCAGTCGGTTGAGTTGCGAGAATTTCATTTTCCAGATGCCACGACCGCGAAACACCGAAGGAAGAGGCGGCCGGGGCGGATGGAAATTATCGAGGCGTAAGCACGAGACGCGTTTTACACCGGCTACGTAGAGGCGCGCCTCTTGCGTGCTCGATAACCAAAACGTTGATCCTCGAGACAACCAGGCGAATCGTGAAGGGTTGCACCAACCACTCTTCGGTTCACGATTCAACCTACCACCCACACACACTCTCTCTCTCTCCACCCTTCGTTGGACATGTGTAACGCCACATGGCACGTTGCCGTTAACGACGCGACGCAGCAGCCGGAACGGCGATCGGTGCCGTGGACGAAACACCGTTCGTTGGCAGATGTTGCCACGTTCGTGGTAAATTGCACCGTGCGCCGTTCGTCGCACGCACACACGTGTGCACAGATAGGAACGGTAATTAGTTCATAATTGAAACACCCGGGCCACGGTGCGGTGTCAGAGGTAAACGAACGCATTCCTATGCACTAGAGACACACGTAGAAGGGACGAGAGGTATTTCAGGGAATCGCAGAGCGCGCTACCGATATTCTCCTTTTGAGGTTGGATTAGGGGACCGCGAACGGAGTGAGCAAGATTAATTCGCTGTGTAACAGGTAAAATTAGAGAGATTCGGAGGATTGGTTGGTGTTTTGCGACGGCACTTTAACTCCTTGCATTGGAACGCCCGAGCTGGTTTCGCTCGGTAGAGTTTGGAATTTTGGGAAGGTGCTTTGACCCTTGCTTCGTGACAACGAGTGAGGTGTGACAAAGAGCGTTACATTAGTGACAAAAACTTTCACTGTAATTTATGAGTATAGAGATTACCGAATGTAATTAATACACAGGGTGGGCCACCTAATTATCTTCTCTAGCTATGGTGGTACGAGAACATTTTTATATTGTACATAATTTAAATAGTTTCGAAGGGTAAAGGAGACGGGAGAAAAATTTTCAAAATCACCTGTTTCTTTTACATGAATGTGTATTCTGTAGCAAACGTTGATGTGTATTTAAGCATGCATAATAATGTAATCTTGAAATGGCTCGGAACCCTCGGGACACAGTCGGTAAAAAAAATCACAAGTCAAAGGTTAGTGGAAAGTGATGATTTATGGTACAAAAAATTGTTGAAACTGTGCATGTTCCGTATACCTATGTCTGGAGGATATTTACTCACGACGATTTCTGTCGCTACAATGTCAGAACGTTGAGAGTGGAATTTGTCATGGTCTAGTTTTGCCCCTCGTCTGCTGACACACTCGATTTCCATGTAAAAATTGAGAGGCGACCGGTGGGGAAGATACGCTCCCTACACACGGACTCTCGACACATTTGTAATAACTTTTTCGCTACCCTGATCTCACCAGGATTCCTCGTTCAAAGGAGAAGAAAATAGTTCAACACCTCGTTTCTTTTCTTTGTCACAATATATGAAAGAATTTTCCATAGAAACCCGATTCCACAAAAAAAAAAACACAATCCTATTGTACGACAGAATCAGCTGAAATGAGAAACGCGAGAGTGTGAAAACATTTTCAACACGTTAAGCGCCGTGTCAGTCATCGGTGACTGACACTATACTTTCCGTACGGACTGCGTCAGTCACCGTTGACTGACGATATACAATTTAAAAAATTATATTCTTCTATTAATAAATTTTAAACAATTTGCAGATCATAAAAGAATGGTACCTAAATATTACTTGTTACCAAAGAAAAATTTTAACGAGTATTATTAAAATACATGCAGTCTTATCGCACCTTACACAGATCTCCGGCTAAACGGAAACGAAGACGAAACAGGCTTGGCGCTTAACGTGTTAAAGAGCATCGCAGAATGCAAACGAGATAACGAGGTCAATATTTACGCGCTGGAAAAAGACAGGCAGAGAAGAATGCACGTTAACAGATTTCACTTGTGAAAGCTTTGCACGATATTAGAAGAACGTGTGTCGAAAAAATCGACCAACATTTCCACGCAAAATTCGCGAAAGCGGAGAGACGGTGGTATGGTATCTCCGTGAAAAATTTCATTATTCTCCGCTTGATGGAAAAAGTTTCCCGTCTCTTAGCGACTCCGTTCGATCGATACACAGATGGAACGCTGATAAACGCGCGGATGAACCGGTGCGTGCATTAATCGCCGAGAGGAGAAACTCGTTGAGAAGGAAACAGGACTTTTGCAGACGTGTTTGTAAAAATAAACAAGGTCTTCGTCCTGTCGCGGACATCTCGTCGATTAAATTCCCGACTGTAATTACTTCCCCCACCGCAGACAAATATTTCGTTACCGAGAATTTCCCAAATTTACACGATAACACCATCACAGATGATACCAAACGTATCTTTAACCCTTTCGTTTCTATTGGCGCCTATAGGCGTTTCGAAAATTTGCTCGCACTATACCGATATCGTTAAAGCGTTTTACTGCACTTTCACCTTAACTCAATACAGGCGTCCCTCAACTGACGCGGTAGTTTTTGCGCGCGATCTTAATTCACGCGGCCAGAAAATATATTTTCCTAGAAGTTTTAAAAACAACAAGTGTATACAGTAACTTATTCGGCGACGTTGAAACCCGTGAGTGCTGGATGAGATAAGGATCAAAGTAGACTACGTCGTGCTAGTCATCATATGTATACTTGCATAAAAAAGCATCGATAAAGCTGTGGCGACAGACTTCATTTCCGCGATTTTCATTCGCGTAAAACGAATCCACATGGAACGGATACTCCGCGTAAATTGAGGGACAACCTGTACTTAACTTTATCCTCAAGCACTTCCATCTTAATTTAATCAACCGAGTTTTAAAGCAATACGGGCAAAATAAGAAATTTTGCAGCCGTGGTTAAGAATATACCGTAAGTCGTTATACCGGTAACGTTACGCATTAAAATCTGCCGCAGCGAAAGGGTTAAATACATAGAAATAACGATCGTAATGTATTACACTCTCTACAATATCGGAATAACCTGATTTCAATTGTCCACACATGTTCCAGCTATCGCGACGAATTTTCCTAATTATTGAATGGGACGAAAATGGAATTTAGGTGGGACACAATGAGCGTAATTACAGCCGCGACTGAAATACATTTTGTTACCGGATGTGAAGTATCTTCGATAAGGTAATTGGGATGTGCAAACGAGGCACCGATAATTTCATCTCTTCACGATGAATTACTCAATGCTGTTGTACACACAGGTGCACAGCAAGCGTATCCTCTAATGTCGAAACGGTTTCTCGACCACAAAGAAACGATCGGGAGGGCAATCAAGCGCGGACGTAATTAACACTAACGCAAACAAACAAAGAGAGAAACCAAGAAGAAATTGCGATCGAGAGGACACCCCCCCTTACTCTTAACCTCCAATTTATATGCATCGTGCTTCACCTCGAGCTTTTTCACGACCCTCTCGAACGGATAATCAGCGAGTTCGCTCGAGCAAATTTGCCCACCGAGGCTCAACGTAAGTAAACACTTCGAGGAGCTCCGTTAAATCCTCAGAATACACTTGGGAAGGGTGAAAGAGATGGATGATTTCCTCCGGAGGGACGACACAACCGCTTCTGCAGCTATTGACCACTGCCAGTTGTAAGGTGTCACGCAACTAAGATTCATAAGATTGCTCCGAGTTCCAGCAATTTCGATTCCAACCTGTATTTGCACTCGATGTATACGGAGAGACCCTTTTCCCTTCGTGTCTTTTTTTTTTTTGTGTGTGTGTTTCTACGAGTCGATTGAAATAAACATCCTGATCAAATGGAAAAAGGAAGCACGAAACTATTGGCGTTCACAGAATTGAGGTTATTTCGCGGATGTTGTACAATTTCTAAGCAGCGAACCCCTAAATTGTAGCTTGGTAACATCTATTAGGGTGTTCATACCTTTTTCAGTATTTTGCTCTTAACGCGTTCGCTAGCAGCGTCACATATGCGTGACACGCCAATTCTCGTGATGGATCGGCATTATCTGCGTGCAATACATCATGCAAAACATTACGTGTGTATTAGTGTAAGCATGCATTTTACGCGTACGACATTAAAAGCTGATAGAAATACAGATGTTAAGATTGTAAATAAAAATAATGCGAAAGATAGGAGGCGAAGTTTGGACAAAACCGTGATAGCAAGCGTGTTAACCCTTCGACGGTCTAATATGATTACGAATTAGAAAATTGGGTTACTTTTAAAGCACAGTGTACATAATCCTACGTCACAGTTCTGATAATACTATCTCGTCCCTTTCTAACTGTCTTCCTAAAAGTCTCTCTCGAGTTAAACTTAACGCACGAGTCTCGCTCGGGATAAACTGTCGAAGGGTTAATTTCGCAATTCTTAAGAGAACAGCAAAAGCAATAAACCCCTAAATTGTATCTTCGCATTTTCCAATAACTCCCTCTTAATCTCCTCTCGTTGAACGGGGGAAAAAGTAGACCAGAACAGGCGAATGAATTTCAATGCGAAAGATGTTCGACACGATAGATCGAGGGTGGAGAGAATTAGAAAGCTTTTCGCGCAGCTAAAGTGTTTCGGAACGATTGACCACCGAGTTGACTACGTCACGTGCGTAAGATTCATGGGATCGAGCGGAAAGCACCTTAAATCTATTGTCTCGATGCCTTCCTAGGCTACGTTCAAGTTACAGCCCAACCTCCTCCGACTCCGGTTGCTCCGTTTTCCCTGCTTTACGATCGTTCACGCTTCTACTCGACTCCCCGAACCCCTGACTTCAATTACGGATGCTGGTCAATTGGAAAATAGCTCTTGGGATATGCCAGTCACTTCGCGTATGCATGACCACCCCATTCAGAAAGAACGAAACGAGGGTTCCGGTGTACGAATGACGGAGGACGTATGTTTATGATGCTGCTTAATTAGAGTGGGGAGAACAGTTGTTGGGGCACGAGGGTTCCATGTTAGGTGCCGCTTTACGGCAGCCATTTGCATCTCTTCCAAGATGTTTACGATGTTTTCTAATTGACACCGAGTGGCAACGATGAAGAAGTATTTTCGGTGATACCGACTGATACTTTGACGAATTATTTTTTTGTTAGTTACGAGAGTTTAATTTTGTATAAGAACACGTGACATGGAAGTTAGGCGTGCATTTGTCTACGTTTTGCAAATTTTATTTTATTTGTTTATTGCTATACTACTGCGTTGTATTGTTACGAGGAAATATTGATATCGACTGATACGTTGACGAATTATTGTTTCATCAGTTGGAAGAATTTAGTTTTCCAGAAGGACTTGGAGTATGCGAGAAGTTAGGTATGCATTTGTCTGCATTTTATAAATTTCGTTTTATTTCTTTATTGCTATACTATTGCAGTATATTGTTGTACTATTATATTACGACCAGTAAATACACATGATACGTTGACGAATTATTCTTTTAGCTACGAGAATTTAACCCTTTATAACGTCATGTAACTTGAAAATTAGGTGTCCATTAGGTATCTATTGTAGGCATTTTGGGACGGTTTACGGCTTGGCCTTGCGCCTCTTGGCGAGTGACAAACACCAGACCCGAGTACCCATCGGCTCGGCCCAGCGATATCTTTGCCATTCGACGAGAGTCGGTTCTTAGCTTCGGTAATAGACGGACGCCGAAGAGTCCGAAATAAACTACTTTGCACGACATCCTGATCTGAGTAAAGTTCATTAGACCACCTCCTACAACTCCAAGCTCCACCGTTCATTGTCAGCCTCGATTCCGAAATAAACAACATCTCCACGTCGATCGAGCGACAATTACCAAAGGATCCCCCATACGAGAATCTATATTTACACCAGCGTGTACTCGAAAACGTGTGTTCGTCGGGAGAGCCCTCTCGTTCAACCTGTTCTCGAATGGCGGCACGCTTGGAATCAGCTTATTTACATTTATATCGTTGTACATTATTGCATTACACCAGTTATCGTTACACATTATTACCAGAAAATTTTTTAATAAAAATTACTAATTCTTGCTTTTTCAAGCAAAATGCAAAATTATAAACAACGCGAATAAAGAAAAATCGAGTAATAGAAGATTAACACTCCACGAAATCAACCACTGTTACGATTTTTTTAAATATCCCAACTCAATACGAATTTTCATCCAATTTAATAGAACTATTATTCGTCCAAATAAATATATTTACTACTACAACTACCATTTACTACAAAACAAACTAGGAAACAAGTAGATCAAAGAACAAAGAACAAAAAGTACCCGAAGAAAAGGCTAGAAACGTTGAAGGAAACTGCACGTTCCTTTTCAACGGAGGCGAAACAAATACCCAAAGCGTTGTTCAAGATTTCCAACTCATTGCGATGCGACCGAGGCACCGCGTTATGATAATCAGGAGGTGGGAGCTACGACATTAGCAAGATTGATAACGGATTGTTACGGAAAGTGCTCGGTCGCGTGATGGATGTTCCAAGTCCGGGGAAAACTTCGCTTTCCCCAAGAATCGTCGCGATTTCTCTTTCAAATTCATCCTTCCAGTTTCCACGCAAATGGAACATCGAGTCTCGCGCATCAACCATTTGCAAATTACCCCGTTATTTATTGAACGAATAAATTACCAAAGCACGCGCACACATATGTGCGTGTACGCAAAATATACCTGACGCCAGTGGACCGTTATGTATAATCATTTCTCACCGGAAAACTAGCGAATACTGGGAAAATGTAAAGCTACCCGGTGAAATACTCGGCATGTGGAAATGACAAAGATGTAATTTACGACACCGGCAGACGAGTAAAACGATTAAACTCGGCAAATTATCGAGGTAGCCGAGCGCCGAGTAAACTTTTGTAAACCGTTAAGCGGACTTCAATTAAAGAACAATTTATGCGCGGTAATACAGGGTCGGCCTCGATAAGTTAGCCAATGTTTAAACGACTCGATAACAGGTCGGCAAATAAGGGAATTATTTAGGCGTACACGTGAATGACAGTCAAGTAGAATACGTCCAGCCAGAACAAGCATCCTAAACGATAAAAAGGGCTTGCGTGCGTGTCCGCGCGGCAATTACTACACTGAGCAATCAAGGGTCATTAAATTAACGCCACCCCAATGTGATCCGTGTGAATGCGCCTTAATTACAGAAACACGAGCAACCGGCTCCCGCCAGACGTGTCCTCACTCTATCTCTCTCGACTGTTACAATGAACGGTTAAATTCAACGTGAAATCATTTCGTTATATCGAAACGACGAGGTGTCGCCTTGTCATGGGCAGGTAAGAACGAAGGTTTTGTGGAGTGATGCGAGACTGAAGTTGGGTGGTGGTCGTGATGGTAATTGCGACGATTCTGGATTATCGTGATGCAAAGATTATCTGAGTTCTGTGTTATCTGAACGCGTATTGTTTAAATACCTGTCATTTATCATTTCGTTCTCAAATTTTTAAGAGAACATGCTAATATTCTTTTTTTAAGAATTACAGAAAGTGAGAAAGTAACTTTCAGTGGCATAAAAATGTTGCACCTTCAGAATAAAATATATTTGAGAGCTGGTAAGGATATTTTAACAATTTTTCCCTATTTGTGTGTCAACGATATTTCGTTCGTTTTCAAATTTTAATAAAAATAGTACCAATGATGTCTTTTTAAGAATTCTTTGACCAATCACCAACATAATATTCTTTTTTCACGAATTACAGAAAATGTGGAAGTAACTTTCTTCGATTAATCGGTGACATAAAAATTTTGCACCTTTAGAATAAAAAATTTGAGAGCTGGCAAGGATATTTTAACAATTTTTCCCTATTTGTGTGTCAACGATATTTCGTTCGTTTTCAAATTTTAATAAAAACAGTACCAATGATGTCTTTTTAAGAATTCTTTAACAAGAATTACAAAACATGATAAAATAACTTTCTTCGATTAATCACCGACACAAAAATTGTTCACCTTCGAGATAAAAAATTGAAGAGTTGGGAAGAATAGCTAAACAATCTTTCGCCCTATTTTCCGCCCCATCAAAATCACCGATACGTCGAAAAGATCCATCCGGCGAAGGAAACAAAAAGAAGGAGGCAACAATAGCCACGTCTGCCTAATCGAGAAGCCTAGAAAGCTCACCTAGCCCCATTTCAAAGGCTCGATGAACATTGAGACAGGCAGGTCGTGTAAAAAAAAAGAAGAAAACGGCAGCTAATACCGACGAAAAAATCCACCGGTACACATCAAGAGAGAGAGAGAGAGAGAATTTTCGTTGGCTAATGAAAAAGAAAAGCTGCCGTTGACACGCGCGTCAATAATGTGGGAGCGTGGTCCGAGCTTTCGAGCAAATAGGGAAAAAACGACACGGCAGAAACGAACGGGCATTAATCGCGGGTGCAATCAATGTCGGTGATCGCTTTAATCTTCCCGCAGTTTCCTCCTCGCGCCCTACATGTGTGTCTCTCTCTCCATATACATATCTGATCGCATACGCGGCGGCATAAATTGATTAAAAAATCTGCACACGCAGCCGTCTCGAATAACACTCTGACAGGTGTCAGTATATTACGCTAATTGCGATCACACGGCTAATGAGTAACATGCGCGGATGATGGTGAATCGATTGCAAGAATGGGTTTGATACCGTGGTTGGTAGTAGTGCGGATTTAACGCGAGGGGACATTGAAATATCGATAAATATTTGTGGATAATGCGAATGTTAGTTTAGGATGAATTATTGGCACGTCGGTGGTTCGATGTAATGACAAAATGTAACAGGACGT
>NW_017100174.1:360943-378786 GCF_001263275.1 Habropoda laboriosa
GTTACTGGGTTCGGTGAAAACTGAACTTTTTGTAGGAAATATTTGCAAATGAATAAATAAATGAAAAGAAGAGGTGAAAAATGGTAACAAATTAGAAATAAAAAGAAATTTTTCAATTAAGGAACAGGTGGAAAACATTCAGCCATAAAAATTGGAAAAACGATACTTAACCCCTTAACGTATGATTTCTTTTCTGACTGTGCATCTAAGCGTCTGCCATTTTCTGTTTTAGTACTGTATCAGGTAATGGAAACTAATCTGTGACAGATTAATTACATTCAGCAATCCTCAGTCTTACAAATTCAACCGAAAATTAGGATTACAATGAATTTTTCTTACTAACACAAGTATTCTTCTCGCATCTTCGCCAGAATCTCTGCCACGAGTCTGACAAGTTGTCATATGTTAAGGGGTTAAAAAGTGTAACAGGAAAGTTTCTTTACTAACGCATACAGAAAGATACTTTTATTCACGCGATTCTATCGATTCTTCGAGAAATATTTCATTATTATTACATTGTTATTGCACTATTGAACTGAAAATACTTGCAAATAAAATCAATAAAAAACGAAGAGTTAAAAAACTGTAACAAATTAGAAAGGAAGAAAAATTTCAATTAATCCAACCTGTCCAATTAAAGACCAAGCAGAAAACACACTCGGCAATAAAAATTGTCAAAACGCGAAGTTATACGCGAAAACACTCGAAACTCGTCGATCACAGACGCGCAAATAAAAATCCGCTAGAAAACGAAATAAGTCATTCCGCGTCGCGTCGAAACTATGCCAATCGGTAGGAAAAACAGATACAACAAACGAACGAAAGCTGGTTATGAATGACTCGTAGAAACGGCAAGATCGTGTTAGTATTAGCCAGTGGCGACTGATTGAAAAGTCCGTGATTGACAGTCGGACAGTGATCGTTGATTCGCCGTGGAACACGCCTAGGGACAGGTGTGTGTACCACGGGCGCAAATGTAGCGTGTAATTAAAAAGTCCGCGTGTGTCCGTCGGTGAACGTGAACACGTACAAAATGACGTTCTGACAGCCGTCATCGGATTCACCTATTGTCCCGCGGGGCTAGACTACGCCGGAGCGCAAGTAGAAGCAGACTGGAGAGATGATCGAACTTGAAATCGACATCGAACGATCGGTTTAATCCACCTTTGTCGTTCGTGTACCGCGAACACCGTCATTCATAAACGTCCAACTTTCGAGAACGTGCTCGAATTAGTCGACAACGAACGAACTGACGTAACGAAGGACACCGCACGTCGAAAGTTCAATGTGAACGGTACAAATCATGATGTAAGACGTTGCCCTTTTCACGGTGCGCCGGTGTTCGAGAACAGCTGTCCGACCGCGAGATAGTGTAATTCATCGTAAAAGTGTGTAGATCGTTGAGAAGAAATGAGTGTTAGAGATTCTTCGTGATTTCGAAGTATTTGAAAGAGAAATTGAATTACTTAAATTTTGACAATCTGAAATATTGAAATATCAATATCGAAAGATATTTAAATTTGAATACTGTAAGAGTATGGTTGAGCGAAGGTAGGGACTCGGGCCGGGTTATGACCCGCAGACCGAGAGGTCCCAACGCCTTGACACCCCCACGCGCTAAGGGCTGGGTCAGGTAAGGACCCCCAACCTGTGCCAGGGTATCCCGGAGGCAAGAGAGGGGCGTCAAGGCACGTATATGTGGGATCAATTCGTCAGGAACAAAAAGTATGCACCGTCGCATAGCCAGCTCGAGCCTTGGCGCGCTACCTTCAACTGCCTTCTGGTCCCGGGGCCCGCGTGCCTCTTCTACGCTTCGCTTTTCCCTCACACGTACACGCGCCGCACACGCATTCACGCGTGTCGGACCCGATCGCCGGCGGATCAGTCACCACAAGAGTATGGTCGAGGGAGCGTTGGGACTCGCGCTGGTTTATGACCCGCAGACCTCTCTGTCCCAACGCCTGACACCCCCACACGCTAAGGGCTGGGTCAGGTAAGGACCCAGCCACGTGCTCACGCGACGCGGTCCTTGCCGGGTAGAAACCCCCAATTTGCGCCAGGGTTTCCCGAAGGCAAGAGAAGGGCGTCAAGGCCCGCATATAAGGACGCGTTAAGAACACGGCGAGGAGAATCGAGAGAATCGTAAGAATTGTAAGAGAACGAGATTGAACCGCGTAGTTGATAAGGACGAGGAGTGGTTTAAATTTGGTTGGCTGAATTGAAATTTTACTTAGTTTAATCGCATTGGCTGAATTGAAATTTTGAATAATTTTAATTTCATTGACTGAGTTCAATTTTGGAATAGTTTCAATTTCATTGACCGAGTTCAAATTTGGAACAGTTCCATTTCAAATTAGAATAGTTCAAATTTTCCTCGGTTTATTTGCATGGGCTGAATTCAAATTTTGAATTTGATTGGCAGTATTTGAAATTTCAGAGCTTGAATATTCACATTTGAACAGCTCCAATTTGATTGGCTAAATTTAAACAATTCTGCACTGCTTCGAATTTACAAAGTAGATAATTAAAAAATGTCACAATATTCAATAATCTGCACACTTTTAAGACGAAATACAGTTTTTCGCGATCCGACAAGCTTTTTGAAACACTATACGACGCCGCGTTTCCACGTTCATTGCCAAATTAAGCGAACAACGAATACAGAAAGTTTCTGTTTCGCGCTAGAACCTCTTCGAGGCTTGAAAAATATGCCAGAGATCTCGCGTCGACACGCTGCGGACAGGTAATCAGAGTTATTTCTGTACGCTGGGATAGACACAAAAGTAGGTCAATTAAAGTTAAAGATCCGAGGCCGCCACGACCGCGGAACACTTTTTCGAATACCATCGCACCTCTCTTTCCACCTAACTCGCAAATTATGCACGTCTGCATATCTTTTTTTCTTCGCCAAACTAAAATTAAATTCATTCGCAAAGTAAATTTCATTACTCTGCGAGTTCGATTTGAAATTGTTTCGATACGAAACACTACTAACGAGATATATTAACCGTTAACACAAACATTCGATATTATCGAGTCGAAATTAAGGGGAAATTTAACGGAAAATTCGACGTTTGTACAACTGAGTAAATATTTTCCATGTACTCGGAGATTTTCGTTAATTTTATACCGTGCGGCAGAGAGAGTTGCATACGTTTAAAAGCATCGATCGATAAACAAAAGCTACAGGAATATTAATATCGTAATGGGAGAGACGTGTTTCCAGGCTGGAAGCGTATCGGAATGGTCACGGGAAAAGGCAATCGACGTCTCTTCACCGATCGAACTGTCCGTCAGGATACACAGAACGCATCAGAGAATTCTGACATCTTTAATGCGCGATGTTAGCGTTGCGTTACGATCTGTATTCATCAGGCTAACGTATTATGCCGGCTCACGTTAATGACAGTTGTAATCTACGTTTGACTAACTCCATTAGCTGTGTATCCTCGCGCCTTGCGTAAATCCCTTCGCTGTTTAATGATTAATTAACCGCGTAAAGGGCACGTCGGTGTTCATTTATCTTTCGATGGTAGCAGTAGTAACCTTTATCTCCGAGCGTGAAAATGGAAAATTCAATATCCGTTGCCAAGTGAACGGTGAAACTAATAAAATTCTCGTGGCAATTTCGTTTTACACCAGCGTGGGCCTACTGAACGTTTGCTGAATATACAGAGTGACCGGTTCTATTGTTTTCGCGCTGGTGGACTGATTGAAATTATTTTTCATATTTTGAACAGTCTTTGCATTTTACCAGATTTCAGAGAGTTACTTTCAATTTTATCTTACAGACCTACAAAACTTACAGTATTTCTTTTTACCAATCGTTTAACAAGCATTAAATATTTAACAAAATAAGGTTTTTCATTCACTCATAATGAAAACAATAGAGACGGCCACGTTGGATGGATCACCCTGTATAAACCGGACCTTTAAATTCGTTGAATATATCAACCTTGAAAACGTCGCAACCAGAAATGATTTGCATCTTCCACATAATTTAACGCCAGCTACCCCATTTCTCCGACAACTCGTTCCCTATTTACTATGGCTTAACGAAATGAAATAAAAAAAAAACTGTCCTCCATAAAATAACAAAAAGTTCAGCAAGTCCAACGTGACGAAAGCATTGTAACCAGATGATTTACATCTTCATAATTTACCACCACTTACACCTCAAATTTCTCCAATATTTCGTTTCCTACTTCATATTTGACCCTTTACTTTATCGTCCAATTTCAGTACCTTCCCGACAACAAAATTCAAAACTCGAACGAAACACGCACAAGAAATATGCCGAATAACAACGATCAGGCCGGACATCGAAATCTTTCACCGGAAAAGTAAAATATTTTAAGTGAGAAACTGTGCAAAAGGGTTAAAAAAAATGGTCCCAGACCGAAGAATCGAAAAAATTCACCGAGTCCAACGTGACGAACGAACCCACCCCTCGTTCACGATCCACAGGACTATACATATGCATGAAATTTCCCCCGTTCCCCAGGTATGTTCTCTTTTTGTTTCAATCGTCTACTTGCCAACGTGAATGTGGCACGTAATCAAACAGCCGGGATGCGGACGTCAGACAACGGTGAGGTAACATATTGACAGCCGTCATCGTACGATCATTACACTTTCCGTGAAACCAAAGCCAACGTCAACCGGGAACAGCCAGGCGAGCGAGCGTCATGAAACGTGGTTGGTCGCCGCGCGACGATGCAAGAAGGGTGGCGGCGCTGGGACCGCGGCGGAATCGATGGAAATCCGGCGGATGGTGGCTCGTTGCTCGAGGCAATGCGGACGACAGACGTTCCCGCGATTACTTTCCCTGCGATACCTACGGCCTTCCGCTCGATGCTCCGCGGACGTGCCTAGCGATTAGAGCAAAGAGAAACGAGACTAATGCCGCCTATTGATATTCCCCCCCATTGTGTTCTCCGATCAGTCTTTTTTTCGCCTGCTTTTGGAAAATGGTTTCTATTTTTTTGGAGATTTTTTTGCGATAGAGATAGACATCTCTTTCGAGCGAGAGCGGCACGAAGCGATTCAGAGTGGAGATTTGTACGGAATGGAGGTTGAGGGGAAACTTGTGAAACGAGACTTTTTTCCTGCCGACGAAAATGGAAATGGAGAGCGGTTGAATTTGAAAGGTGAAGGGCGGAATTTCGTGAAACGGTGTAACAACGCCGAGAGTGAGGCAATTTTTGCAATTACTAGTGCTTCCAATTTAGACGTTTGAAATTTCATTCTTTCTTTTTTCCGGAGCTTTTGAGGATACTTATTTGATCATTTTTCAAATAATCAAATAATGCGATTATATGGAATCTTAAGACGTTATGTAGGTACCTAAATACCCATAAATAACATGCATCGAGACCTTTTTAATAAAATGTATAAACATTTTAGCAACTTTTAAATCTTAGGAAAAAGATTTTGTGAAAATTTAATTTTTGTCAGGAATTTTTCCAGGGTACTTGATTAACCATTTCAATACACGTAAGAAATAGTAAGATCTTGTGTAGAATCTTATAACGTTACGTACACAAATACCCACACACTTTAGCAACTTTTAAATCTTACGAAAAGTTGTTGCTGTTGTCTTTAATTTACCGGCATCGACTGCTGTTGGTCATTAGTCGGGGACCTACTGTTTAAGGTGGGTTCCGAACCACCGTTACGAAAAGTGTTTCCTCAAAATTTCATTTCTTACCAGAATTTTTCGATGATACTTGTTGAACCATTTCAATACACTTAACACTAAAACTACCGACCGGGTCAAAATGACCCATTAGCATCTTTCGAAAAAACGTGAATGCTCTATATTGGTAAGTATTATCGCTTGTAACTTTCCGAATTTACATTCTACACGTATGCTACCATTTGTACCGGTATGAATCGAATTTTCCAATCACGGTTTGCTTACATAAAAGTTCACTTTTGGAAAGTCGCTAATGGGTCATTTTGACCCGGTCGGTAGTTTTACAACTTTCCGAATTTATATTCTACACGTATGCTTCCATTTGTACCGGTATGAATCGAATTTTCCAATCACGGTTTACTTACATAAAAGTTCACTTTTGGAAAGTCGCTAATGGGTCATTTTGACCCGGTCGGTAGTTTTAGTGTTAAGAAACAACAAGATTGTACAGAATCTTGAACGTAAAGTCCACAAACAGCCGGATCGGAACATTCCCCACAAAACCACACAAACCCTTAAACATTTTCGCCGCTTGAACAGCTCGACAAACAGTTTCCCCGGTACACATTTCCTTTCAAAGCCGTCGACACTGACGTACGCGAAACCTTTCCCCAGCGTCCTTTCGAAAGACCAAAAGTCGCCTATGCAATTCCCCGGAACGAAAATTCTCGAGGTTAGAAACGGAGAGCTCCGCGACGGTTTCTCAGGCGTTAAGAGAAAACCAGCAAGGCCGCGTGAATTGGTGAAACCCGTCACCAAAAGCTCGGGATCGCTTTTCGCCCGCATCAAGCATTCTCGAGGCGAACGCCGCAGAGTGCTTTTGCAACGCGAAAACGTAGGAGGGAGAGACACAGACCGAGTAAGTTTTTCTAGAGTTCCTGATCCGTGAAAAAGCAGCGATTAAGCGATTTATAAGTGCAGCTTGCTGCGTGCCACGCTCTCCTTCCTTCCTTCCTTCCTTCCTTCCTTCCTCTCTTCTTCCTGTTTTTTTTTTTTTTTTCATTTACCATCGAGTCGCCCTTTATGCCCGCGTGGTGTCTCCACCGCCTACGGCGTCACGTTTATTCCCTCGACGAGACCTCTAGGTATCGCAGATTACCTCTGCCACTCCTACATGGATGTAACGTGCTTCATAAAGTCGACATCTCGAAGCAAACGTGGTAGAGATCCTTTTTTACACGGCGAGATATATGTAAACGCGGGGAAAAAGCTTCGTTGGTTATTAGGACGTGTTGCTGGTTTATGTATATTAGTGGTTTTTCCAGGTGGCAGTGCTTAATTGAGGTATTTAGTTAATACGATGGCTGATGTGATGGTCACTTTTCCTTCTTTTTAATTTCTTTGGTAAATGAGAAGAGTTTCATTTTGCTAATGAGTTAACTATTCTGTGTATGTAAAATAGAACGTCTGTGTGGTCTCTATTAACTCTTAAACACTTTGATCAATTTGGTCTAAATTTTGCATAGTTACTCTTCAAGATTCTGTGTAAAATTAGAGCTACCATGAAATTTCGATACTTCACCCTGATCTCATACTCTTGACACTTTGTGATAATTTAAGTTTAGTGTATTCTTATATAAAAAAGCACTGCATAAAAATTAGCGAAGGCGTGAGTTAATTTAAAAAAATTTGCTGCAGTAGAAAAATAAAGAAGATTCGAGTTCCACGGCAACGCAAGGTAGTTAAGGAAAATAAGGAAAATCTTAATCTCTTCGAAAATTTATCTTCTCAGTTCACTAATTAAGGATTATATATTAACATTCCTCGGAATTATCAGAGGTTCATAATTCAAACTTTATCACCACTTAGACCTTACTATAACGAACAGGCTGGTTCTATTAAAAATTCAACGAAAACACCACTGCGTTACCTACGCAATCTTCCTTTCGCCCCTAATATTCGCCCCGTCCTCTCCAACTACCCAGAAACATAATCCTCTAATTACAAACCAGTTGCATACAATATCCATACCATTATTCCTCTGTCTCGACTAATTTCTCAACCGCTACAAGCAAAAAAAAAAAAAAGGCGAAGTGTGTAACTCGCGAGACTACTGGAAGACTACACTAGGCTACGTCGCAGGTGTAAAATTACTTTAATTAAAAGTTCCCGGGACCGCGGAAACATCCGCGATTACAAGCTCGGCGATAAAAATCTGTGGAACAGCAAGTTTCCCGGCCGCGAAACTTTACGAAACGGTGGATTCGTCAGATAAATTCCAACAGGGCCATCAATTTCAAAACCACGAGCTAGAGTTTTCAGTGTACAGCAGTCATGATTACGAAAACGTCGTAAAGCAACTGAAGAGGGGAAGAACGATCACAGTTACCGAAGTAAAATTTGCAGTATTTGGAAAACAAACTTTGCGGCAATTATTTCTTTTCACGTTCCTCCCATCAAGTTGACTCTTGTGTAGGTCATTCCTGTATTTTCTTTAACAAATTTTGTGTTCTTGTGAACTTTTTGGATATTTTTACAGGTGCGTTTGCAAAATAAAAAAAATTTTAAATATTAAAGCTTGAAACAAACGTGAACATTTTGGTTGCCTATACAAGGGTTAATATAGCCTAACATAACCTATCAAAAATTACAATATAGCCTATAAAGGATAATAGCCAATAGAGGGTATAAAAAAGAAGCTCTGTGGAAGAATTTATTCTTCATTTTTACGCATTTTTGCGCGAAGAATCACGCCTTGCTCGATAATGCCACGTTTTTCAGAGCATCCTGTAGAAGAAGAGGGTAAAAGTGTTTGCGTGCGAGTTTTTCGTTTCGCGCGGCTCTTGTTCGCATCGGCGAGCCAGTGCACGCTAGGAACGCGAAACATGGACGAACAGTTTCGAGGAACCGAAGGATATTAAGGGTTGAAGGGAGACGAGAGAGAACAGAGAGAGAGAGAAGAAGCGTAGAGAGAGGGAAAAAACGTAGAGAGAGAAGAAACGTAGAGAGAGATGAAACGTAGAGAGAACAGAGAGAGAGAGAAAGTGACGAAACGTAGAGAGAACAGAGGGAGAGAGAAGAAACGTAGAGAGAGGACAGAGAGAGAGAGAGAAGAAACGTAGAGAGGACAGAGAGAGAGAGAGAGAAAGTGACGAAACGTAGAGCGAGAACAGAGAGAGAGAGAAGAAACGTAGAGAGAGAACAGAGAGAGAAGGAACGTAGAGAGAGAACAGAAAGAGAAGAAACGTAGAGAGAGGACAGAGAGAGAGAGAGAAGAAACGTAGAGCGAGAGAGAGTAAGAGAGAAACGAAAAGACGAGCCGGAAGCATAGACAAGAGAGACTGGCGCACAAAGTCCAGAGACTAAAATTACAATTTCACGGGGTAAACACGGTCGGCTGGACGACGTGCGCGCGTTTGCGTTTCATTAGGAAAAACGACCAGAGACAAAACGCGACAACGTAACATTGCGCGCCCGTCAGGTGCACGTTTACGCGCGCGTAAATCCGCGTTCAGGGAGAACATCACGCTCAGACGTCGCGAAATACGCTCGCTGCTAATTACAACGGCGGCGAGGAGTGGAAAGAAACGGTCGAAAACTTGATTACAGGCTACGAAAGGGAGACCGAGACCCTCTTTAACTGTGAATATTCATACTTTTATGGGAACGTCGTTGGGATTAACCTGTAGCCGAGTCGATTCGACCAGAGGAATTCTCGAGAATTGTTGAATTTTTATCGGCAATTTGCATGGTAAAATTCTGTCGCTGATCTTTCCTTTTACATAATTAATTTTTCATTCCGCGGGAGACCGTTTATCGAGTGGACAGAATTGTTATTTAGATAAATGACGACACGAAGAGAGGAATGTTTTCGGTTGAGTTATTGGTAATAGTTAAGATAAATCGAAATGAAAATAGAAAGTAGACGGGCGGGCTTGGAAGAGACGCGGGAATTGCTGAATGATCGACTCAAACTGTTCCCAAATGAAAAAGGAACCGAATTACACGGTACGTTAAGAATGTCCTGCTGGAACATCAATCTGGATCAGAGGCACCCCCTATAAGATTTCGATCTAACACCTCCGTGGCTATTTTGTACAACTGCATTCAGCTGGGTGACTCATTCTGATGCTCACGGAAATCAATAATTCGTTTTATGACAATTTGTTGCATTCTTCTACATATAAACGTAAATTAAAAAACCTAAATATACAAAACTCTATCTTCATAGGATTGCAAATAAAAAAAATTCGAAAACGAAGCGAACAAAAATTGTAAACAATTATTTCGTGCATCTTCCTTGTTAGACCTTTCGTTAATCTGTAACGTTTAATTTTTAGAAAGAAGCGAAGTATTGAAGTGAAATAAATATTAATAAAAGACAAAAAATTCTATCTCCGTATGGCCATAAAGAAAAAATTTTTTAAATAAAATAAAAATTCTGAATAATTGTTTCATGCATCTTCCTTGTTAAACCTTTCGTTTTTCCATAATGTTTAATATTGGAAAACGAGCGCAATATTAAAGAGAAATCAATATTAATAAAATACACAAACTTCCATCTCCACATAATCAGAAATAAAAAAAATTCTTAACAATTGTTTCGTACATCTTCATTATTTAACCTCTCGTTAATCCCTAATATTTAATATTTAAAAACAAGCGCGGTATTAATGCGAAATCAATAACACCGACACTGCAGCGATGTCTGATCACGCACAGACCTTATCTACTGCGAAGGTTTAAATATGATCGCTACCTGGTGCACCATTTTTTCCCATTTACATGCGAATTACCACGTCAAAGACGCATAATCAGTTCGCTTTATGAATCTTTAATCTCGGCATGAATATAAAATGATTGCGTGGTCATACGCGGATAATGGGCGTAACTTTTCCGATAGATTTTATCGCCGGTACAAACCGTGCACCGAGGTGGATCAAAAGGCAAAGGTAGTTACCTATACGATAACAAATCATTCGCCGTTTCACGTTAGATCCGATGACACTACAACGAAAATTTCACGACGCGCCACCGTAAACAGAACACGTCAATTACGAATCTTGACCACGGCTGATCGAGTTTCGTTCGTACAAATTGAACGATGGCTCGCGTGCCACGCAATCTACTAGGCAAATCGACGTCCGTGTTTACGGTGGATGCATCGTTTGCATAGAAATTTCATGGAGAGATTCGCGATAAAAACCATGGTCAAATTAAAATTGCCAAAAATTCTTCTCTCGACACCTTACAAAAATCGCGGATAACACGAAAACTTTCTACACGAGCTCCAACTATTCTGAAATTCTTCTCAACCGAGTATTATCCGCGGTGTGCTAATTGTAAACGGACGGAAATGAAAAATATCCGAGATTCTTTTCCAGCAACAATTCGTGCTTCAATCGCCGCATTCACCTCGAAACAACTTCGAGCAATTGTTCCCCTGCGTTCACCGCTAAGCAATCCAACCACATCAAAAGAAGAACCGTACAAACGCGATCCCATCGATCCTGGTCTTCTCTCCGCGAGTAATACACTAAAAGCATCCCTCTCGACGCGAATCTCTGTTCAATCGACAATTAATTAATCCAATTCACGTGATAATTTCGCCAACTTTCCTACGTAACCGTCTGCAATCATAGCGAGAAACTCGATCTTATCGTCTCGATAGAGCCATCGATCACGTTTGTTCTATCGGGCTGAGAAACGTTTCCAAGTCTCCGTGTTCAATCCGAGCTATGTATCGCGTGCACAAAGGAGAAGATGCGCAACAATCTATCGAGAGGATAGATTGGAATCTTTCCAAGTCGAACTTGCCACGCTCTCGAGCCGAGGTTTGACGAATCTTCGAGGCTCTCTATGTTGGAGAACAGAGTCCGCAGTGCGGGACAGGGTGAAAGTGGGGAGAGAAGAATCCAAAGGGGAGCAGAAAGACGATAATGCTGATAACAGGTCGACGAAGAAAAACCTACTCGTGGCGCCTGGTTGTTTGCGTTGCTGATTGCTTGACACGTCTACGACTCACTCTCGTTTCCGCCACGTTTTCCTCCCTTTTTTTCTCTACCCCTCTCTTTCACCGTCGATTCCGATCGAATCGATCAACGTTAAGGATACAGAGATAACGTTTAATAGGAGACACTTCGTTCGAACTCGTCTCTTTTATCGTTCGTTAACTGTGTAATTATTTCCCCGAAACGTGTGTGTTCTTCGAGTTGGCCAGATAGACGGTAGTTCGGATGAATTAAACGCAGGACTATAGGTTACCTGTCGATTTAACGAACGCTCGATATTGATAAGCGAGATTCCACGCCGAGCCGTTGGCTATTGCCAGCGATACCCGCGTCGATTTTCGTGTTTGAGAGAATCACCAGAGTATATAGAGAGATCCATATCGGTGCCTGGATAGATAGCGCGACGGCTCCGCGAATAAACTGACGGATTATCGACGCGTTGAGTAATTTCGGCGGCGACCGTGTTCGGCGGTGAAAGATGCTTGGGAATATTCCTCGCGGAATTTATGAACCGATGGAAAAATCTTCTGTCTTGGGAATTTAACCCCTTAACCTATGACTTCTTTTCCGACTATGCATCTAAGCGTCAGCCATTTTCTATTTTAGTACTGTATCAGGTAATAAAAACTAATCTGTCAGGAATTAATTACACTTCGTAATCCTCAGTCTTACAAATTCAGACGAAAGTTAGGATTACAATTAATTCTTCTTACTAATATAACGATTTTTCTCACATCTTCATCAGAATCTCTGCCACGAGTCTAACACGTTGTCGTATGTTAAGGGGTTAATAATACTGTGAATAATAATAGGGAAAAACGTGTGCTGTGGTATTAATCGGAAAATTGAAAAGTAGGGAAAAGCTGTTCTATGGTATTAACTGAGAAATAGGAAATTTTAGTTAGAATCCTAATTCAGTATTTCTGGAAGTCGATCATAATATTCGTCACATTGCATTAGTAACGTGTGTTGGGCTATTAACACTCAGATAGCGGATGGCTGGGTCAAATGTGACCCAATATTAAAATCTTCTTCATACGCAAACGAAACCACATTTTTCAATTTTACCAGACATTATATTGTATAAATTAAAAAAAAAAATTTCTTCGTACGCAAGCGAAAGCACATTTTTTTTATTTCACCAGACATTATATTGTTTCAAATTGCAAAAATATATTACGACTAAAATAAGAAGCATATTTATAGTATAAAAAGAGGAGAATTGCGACTCTGTTTCTGAAACAAGACACATTTAAAAGCTGGGTCAGCGGTGACCCAGTATTCGCCATTCGAAGATCAATTAAAACCCAAAAAACCATAGTTACACTCACAAACTAATATTTCCGCAAGTCGATCATTTCGCTGATAATTGTCCCATAAAGGAAGCAAGTCAAAGGGAACCCTATTACGATATCGACGAAAGCGAAGATTCCGTCTGTTTGTTTAACATAAAGACGAGCCGTGAATGCTGTTACAACGTCTATAAGCTCTTTAATACCCCCGCCTATAGCAACGCCACTGTCTTTGAACAATGTATTTACGTTCTCCTATCAGAGAAGTTTCAAAAGCTGGGCCGCTCGAAAGTTTGACGGCAAACGAAATTAAAGAGAAAAAGACTGGGCCGAGGGGTAGGAGGGCAGAGCGTGTAAAGGGAAAGCGTGTAAAGGCTGGAAGGGGGAGACGGGGGATACCGAAACTGGTATTCTTGAAATGCAAAAGGCCCACTACACTCGAGGGTGAGCCTCTCTCTCTGTCTCTCTCGTCGAAAATATTCTTCTGATATTTTGTACCTAACTTTTTTCATATAACACTGCCCTCCCACCCATCACGTCTCTTCGTATTTTCGGGGTCTAAATGAGAAATGACCGTAAACGCTTGATAAATAGTGCAACGATGATGGTAGGTATCTTTTTCTTTTTTCTACTGAGATCTAGTAAGTAAGCAATCGTGTCTGATTATCTTTAGAAATGTTGATATTGACCTTTATTGAGTTGTGTGTGTGTTAATTCGATGTTTTTATCAACGTGTAATTTGGTAAATATTGAAAGTTCGCTTTGAGATTGAAAAATATTTTTTGTGTGTTCTGAAGATTGCCTACTTTGCGAATTACTCTTTCGAAGATTATTTTATCTGTTACGAAGAAATTAAAAGCTAGAATGCATTATTTCGTGCAACAATAATTCTATCGAGTCCGAAGTTCTCGTGACAAGGTACGAGTGCCACTTAGAGCGCTATTTTCAATTAAATTCCCTCCTCGAAAAACAACAATTACCCTGAAACCTCCGTTGAAATGCTTTTCCATTTAACACTCACCCTAGTTTAATTTCAAAATGGGAGTTTCATTAGGACGAAAGAAGAGCACGGGATTTCTATGACTCGTTAAAACAGCAGAGTCGAGAAAAAGAACACCAATTACCATATTAAACGTTATTTTTGTGGTACAAATTTAAATTACAGCCATCATGAACCGGTTATCAATAAAGTATCACGTTTGAAAAATGTGCAGTTTCAAAATGTCCCGTGGATAAAGTCTCTCGTGTCTCTTAAATATTTCTCCGCGCCTAAATCGATCAACTTTGCTCCAAAGGGGAGGAAAACGTAGAAAAAAAGCGATGGAAAACGACGAACACGCGTGTTTTTTGCAATATCCAGGCCGTTTTGTGTCTCGTAAGTTGCCTGTGGCGGAACTGTTCGAACAGATAGTCCCGAAACACAAGGGACCCATTCGAACCGGGCTTGAGCCTCTCGCCGAGTCGTAACGTGTATATACCGGGTGTCAAAAAAAGTTTTCACCAAACTTCAGTGGCACGTAGTACTCATTAAAACAAACAAAAAAGTCTTAGTAAACATGGGTGCGCAAATCATTAGTTTCGGAGTTACAGGGTGTCTTCAGCAGTGACATTACGTAGTATATGTCCACAGTGTATGTTCAATATGTATAGTGCTAGTACTGCGTTTACTTTGCTTAACTTTGCAATAACTGACGAGTTATAACAACTCACTTAATAGGTTTTAGAGAAACATTGAACAGACTCTTGAATGGAGTCTGATAGAGTGCGTTACACTGTTACAAGTTTATAATTGAAAACGCCTGCAACTCCTAAACTAATGATTTTCGTACCTATGTTTATTAAAACTTTTTTGTTTGTCTTGACGAGTACTATATGCAGCTAAAATTTGATAGAAACATTTTCGGACACCCTGTATATAGCTATAAATTTTTCCTGCGTTTTTCTTGCGCCACTTTCCGATTCTCGTAGCCGCACGATGCCATAAACATGGCGTAAGCGTAGACCGGTGAACCAACGCTATTCTCCACGCAGAAATTCCCACTGTCCTGCCGCCAAAACACAACGTTCACCGACCAGGCATATATTATTCAGCCGTGTACCGGCGCAACCTCGCGTTCCAACGGTTACTTTACGCCGGTTAATTCGTCGATTACCGCTATTTACACGCATCGTGAAATTGTTCAGTTTCAAGGCATCATTTGATTAACTATTCAACGACTACCGGAGAAGTTGTTTCGTTGGATGTTGCAAAGTCATGAATGAGTTACGGGCTGTTTGTTGGGAAAATGTGAATCTGAGGATTTCTATTTGGGATAAAAGAGAAGAGATATTTTTCAAAGTTTGTGATAAGTTGTATGCAAAATCACGAGAGAGTTCTGTGCTATTTATTGCGAAAATGAGGATCTAAGAATTTTCATTTCTATTTGGGATAAAAGAGGAGAGATATTTTTCAAAGTTTGTGATAAGTTGTATGCAAAATCACGAGAGAGTTCTGTGCTATTTATTGCGAAAATGAGGATCTAAGGATTTTCATTTCTATTTGGGATAAAAGAGAAGAGATATTTTTCAAGTTTATGATAAGCTATATGCAAAATTCCGTGAGAGTTCTGTGCTATTTATTGCGAAAATGAGGATCTAAGGATTTTCATTTCTATTTGGGATAAAAGAGAAGAGATATTTGTGGAAGTTTGTGATAAGTTATATGCAAAATCACGAGAGAGTTCTGTGCTATTTATTGCGAAAATGAGGATCTATGGATTTTTATTTCTATTTGGGATAAAAGAGAAGAGATATTTGTGGAAGTTTGTGATAAGTTGTATGCAAAATCACGAGAGAGTTCTGTGCTATTTATTGCGAAAATGAGGATCTAAGGATTTTTATTTCTATTTGGGATAAAAGAGGAGAGATATTTGTGGAAATTTGAAATTAGTGTGAATGTAAAGTCACGTGTGAGTCCTATACTCTGTTTATTACGGAACTGTGAATCTGTGGATTTTTATTTCTGTTTGTGACAAAGTTCGGATATTCGCCCATATTTGGATATTTATGGAAACTTGCGATTAATGCATATGCAAATAAAAAAATTCCAATTATCTAAATTAATTTACGAGTGATTACGACAGAAGTGTATCTATGTTTAAAAATTAATTTCAGTATAATCCAAGAAGTAAGAAGAACATAAAAAACAGACTTATTTTAGTCGCGCAAACAATTCCAACATCTACTTATCGTTCGTAACATAAATACGCCTTTTATTGATATTCAACAGCAGCGAAATACAGACAGATATTGAAAATGGAACAGTAAGGGCAAATAAATTGCCCCTTATCGGTAAAAAATGCGGATAAACATGAACGGATATTTCAGGAACGACGTGTTCTTATTGGAATAATTTTTATCGAGTGTCCCAATGGAGCAGCAGCGTCGTACACGTTTATTTTACCTGTGTTCTACATCCCTGGCTCGAACTCCAACATCAGAATGAAAAGTGTCTATTATTCCTAACGAACGGATTCACGTGACTCGTTAATTATCGAAAATTTCAATATTCCAAAATGCTGCATAAATAGATACACGTTGACAAATGACTTCGCCTAAAAAAATTCTCTCATCCTCCTTAACCCTACTGCGTTCTTCGTTTTGACTGTACACTTAAGACTTTTGGGTGAAAAAGGATCTAAGACCTTATGTGAAACAATTTTTCTTTCAAACGCGACATATGAACCTAGACAATAAACGTTTAAAATAATGTTAAGGAACGTAAACTCAGCAAAAGTTACTAAAAATATAAAAAGGCGGTGGGTCAAAAATGACCCGAAGACCGCTCTAGGGTGGAAATAACGCAACAAACGACGTTGATCCAAAAAAATAACCAGTATTTTCGCAATTAACAACATCCTCGCATATTTCAGTAATTTCAACTGACATAAAGGACCAAAGATCACGTGTCACACATTGATACGCTCGTAATTTTTTATCGCAACAATTTTATCACAAGGTCAAAGAAAGATTTCGATATAACAGCCTTCACACGCTGTTCTTAGCCCATACGAAAAAACGCGTAAACTTTATTGTTGCTTGGAAGAAAATAACAAACGTTCCGCCGTCATAAAGCAAACATTTGTTCCTCGGGAAGAAACTACCAAGGGTACGAATTTATGGTATGCAGTCGAAAGGTGCGATCTTCTCGTTTCTCAGTAGTAAAACCAACGATTAAACTTTCGACAGAGAATAGTTTATTACCCGTGTGGGAAACGGCGTAAAATTTCATATTTACGACGTTAAGTAGAACACTACTGTATCTGTGGAGCGAGAGGAACAGTTTCGCGAACAATAACGAAATTCTGAAGGTACGTTTAACCCTTTCATTGCGGCAGATTTTAGTGCGTAACGTACGTGGCCGCGAAATCTTTTCTTTTGGCCGCGAAATCTTTCCTTTTGGCCGCGATCGTTTGGAAATATTTTTTATTAAATGAAGGTGAAAGTTTGCAAAGGATAGAATTCAAATGGAAATCGCCAAATGGCGCGAACGAAGTTTCAAAGCGCCCTGTAAACGTCAATAGCACCGAAAGGGTTGAAATATGTTCGATGAAATTTTTGCGGGGGTTGGAACGTGGAAATCGTTCAAGATTGTGTATTCCATTAGAAACGTTGTTAATCTCGTGAAAGATATCGATATTCAAACGAATCTTGGTACACAGAGTAGTACTTTAATCCTTGAAGAAAGGAACTGGAAAAATGGTCGCTTAAAGAGCATACAGTGACTCTTACTAATATTCGGACACTCTTTAGAACAGTATAACTTTTTCGAAATTGGATCAAACGGCTTGAGTTTTTTTGAGAAGGATTAGTATACTAGATGACGTGTATAAAATTTTTTGAAAATATTGCAATTTGTGGGAA
>NW_017100174.1:378825-421460 GCF_001263275.1 Habropoda laboriosa
TCCCAGTCTTTTAATTGAAAAATTGTCAATGGTTTCGGTGACATCAGTTTCACGTAATAAACTATTAACTGCACAAATGTCTGAAGTAGCGTCAGTATCGGTCAGATTAAACAAAATCGTATTGTGAGATATATATCTTTTTGAGACACTAGTTTTATTATAAATTTATTAATTTTTTTTGTGTGTGTAAATAATATCGCAGTGGTGTTGCGTTGCTCATGCGCAAATTTACAATTTTCTTCGCGATTTCCACAAATTGCAATTTTTTCAACAATTTTTATACGCGTCATCTAGTATACTAATCCTTCTAACTTCTCAAAAAAACTCAAGTCGTTAAGTCCAATTTTAAAAAAGTTATACTGTTCTGAAGAGTGTCCGAATATTAGTAAGAGTCACCGTAAGTGAAGGAAAACGATTAATGTCCCATGAGATCCTTTAAGAAATGAGACCGCGGTATTATTAAGTAAATTCACCTACAAACTGCTATTTTGCAGCAAGTGCATAGTAAAATCTTGGAAGAAATTAATTTCCAAGCTTTCAGTTCGTGTATCCAAGTTTCTTTGAAATTTCACGAACTCCGATTGACAAAGCTGTATCGAACAGCTAGAAGTTGAAATTTCCCGCAATACAGAAGTCATTCGAAGGTAACAAGCGAAGTTGAAGATCGTAAATTAAACGATGAAGCTTATTCATCGAGGAAAAAGGGAAACTATAAAAAGAGAAGTTATTTGCTGGAAATTTAACGAGGAGAAAGAGCGAAAAGGTTGCATTGAAGTTGTTTGAACCACTCAAAGGTTACCCTTTTAAACGAAAATCAATGCGTATATTAAATTCTACTTGTTTACGAATTTTTGTGGATAAATTATTCCCGTAAAATAAATCGTCAATTTTCCGGAAATCTCATTTCTTTTATCTAAATTCAAATTTTACATTTACGAATTTTTGTGGATAACTTATTTCCGTAAAATGAATCGTCAATTTTCACCAAATCTCAATTTCTTGTTTTCTAAATTTAAATTCTACTTATTTACGAATTTTTGTGGATAAATTATTTCCGTAAAATAAATCGTCAATTTACTCGAAATCTCAATTTCTTATTATCCAAATATTGCAAATTCCTAACATCCGAATTTTCCAATATTACCCTAATATTCGATTTTCACTTTTCCGAAATCTCAATTTCTTACTATCCAAATATTGCAAATTCCTAACATCCGAATTTTCCAATATTACCCTAATATTCGATTTTCACTTTTCCGAAATCTCAATTTCTTGTTTTCCAAATGTAAATTCTACTTATTCGCGAATTTTTCTAAATAAATTATTCCCCTAAAATGAATCGTCAATTTTCCCGAAATCTCAATTTCTTACGATCCAAATATTGCAAATTCCTGATATCCGAATTTTCCAATATTACCCTAACATTCGACTTTCATATTTGAAACGCATAACGGAAGTGGCTGTCGATAGTTTACCAAATTTAAAGCGAAACCTTCGAAAATAACTCGGCCGTTGTTCATCCAAGCATCCTCCATTCACGATTTAATCGCTCAACTATCCGGAAATAATTTCAACCGTAGCAATTTCTAATTCCGTGCAACAATGTTCGCGCGCTCCTTCACAACGGAAGAACCAGCGGACGTTATCAGTTCTTACGGATAGAATTTTACCCGTTCGTCGACTTGATTGCCAGTGCAGAAACTTTCGCGGAAATACAATCGTTCCCTGCGACTTCCAGTACATGCATACGTATCGAACGGGACAGACACTATATAAGGAAACAGCGATAGTTGCATCGCCATTCAGAAACGACGTGTAACGCGGTTGAATGTGTCGCCTTAAGGTCATCGATACGGAAAAGAAGGAGAAAATGTCGAACGTGAAATCGTTACATATACTATCAGCCATAAGTTTGAATGTACTTAGGAAAGTAGCGAAGAATGAAACATTTCGCATAAAATAAAGTCGTAAAGGAAATATCGTTACTAAAAGGAAATAAGATACTCTATTTTACTCGAATACTTTATATTCTAAATAAAAAAAAAATAGAGACACAAATTGTTTTATAAAAATGAATGGAATACTCGTGAAAATGTTTGAATCAAAGCTGCACAAACAGTGCACAATAACAAAGAACCGCAATTTAATAACGAAAATAGAATTAATAAAAAATACTGCATTCATAAATCTAAAAAACAAATGAATGAAGATTAAAATTAAATAGTAGTGGTTATTTTGAAAATTGTGGTCTATTAATAATATTCTATGTATTACAATATTTGAGAGTGAGAAATGCATTCTATTACTGAAATATTTTATATTCTAGATTTAAAAAAGAGTAGAAACACAAATTGTTTTATATTGGAATTATTATAATGTTCTACGTGCCACAAAATTTAAGAGTAATATATGCACACGTCTCGTGCTGCGTTCACTCTGATTCTCGCAGACATAAAAAATGAGAGAGAAACAAAAATAAAGGAAAAATGAGTATGAACGACAAAAGCACACACTCGACGTTCTTTCTATTGCGGATTCACGCACGTTTCGATTTTTAGCAGTCGATGAGGGAGCTTAAGGGAGAATGGGAGAACCGGTGCGTCGTTAACGAGAAACAGAAGTGTCCTCGTGAGATTTTAGGCCGCGTTAATGAGAGGAAAGCGTGGTAAATAGAAACAGCCACACTCAGAACCCAAGGAACAGGAGGATTTTCCGTGGAAAACCTGCTACGCGAGTTTCATGCTGTTAAAATTATCATGGCGAATGTACGAATATTTCTTCGTATGGTTAAAATCGCCACAGACAAGCATGGAGACATGTAACAACGTGTATATTGTTTTTGTGAATAAAAACCTCATACGAAATTAGTATACACCGTGTATCTGTTACATTTTGTCTCCTTTTATAGTTCACAGATGATAGATTGCACGACAACGAATTAAGATGGCCACAATTTTTTTGACAATTAAATCGTGAACATTTTTCAAAAAAAATTCTAATCAAAATTAACGTCTTAATATAAAACTGAACGACTTAAGATTAAATATAACGAAATGAAAAAAGTTTCAAGTTGGATAAGTGAAAGAAGTTTACCTGAAGAGGTTGCATCTGACTTGTAGCGTCTTGTATTTCTTGAAGAACCATATGGTAACTAATGGTATCTTCTAATTACTTTAAGGATAAATATATCCTCAAAGATACCAATAAAACATATAACTTTACCAATTCCACGCTGACTTTACTCGTAAAGTTCCCTCAACATATCGTAAATTTACCTATCACCGATAATAAATCAAAGCTAAAGTACATCATAACCTCCAAACAGACCGTGTACGCATCAACTCGCGACGAACGACAATAAGAGCACAAAAACCGAAACATTCACGAGCACGAGCAAGAAACCTAATCTACCACGTGAATACCCAAACATAACACCAGCCTTGTCGACACACGAAACCTACGCAAAAAAAAAATCATAACATCGTTGTCCGTTTCACTACACAGCCGTATACGGCACGACGCAACAGCCACGGTCGTTCGTTATTCGAATCCCTAATGAAGAAACAAGCGGGGTCACGAGACGAAGCCAACAGCCCACGTGTTCCTACAAATTCCGTCGTAGCCTAACACAAACCTCACTGATCCTCTCACCTCACCAACAAACCACCTTCGTTCCATCAATTTCTCTCCGTACGATTCTCGACAGTTACCTTCTTTTTCCCGCTTCAATTAAAAACATTGCATAACCCGCACGACGCGTATACTCTATCCCCTCTACGTCACAACTCGCCCGCCACAGTTCACTCTGTACACCTCGGAGGCAGAGAAAAATACGTCTCTAACCTCAACGAGAGTAAATCGACCACGAGGATTAATAGAGCCGCGTAGAACGGTACGTGTCGCGATGACAGGCGCGGTACGCTCGTCACGTAAACGTATGTTTACACTGTCACAGGGCCGCGCGAGAGCGACCGGAGACGTGTATATATATGTAGGTAGGCAGTAGGTGTACGTGTGGGTGGCGAAACGTCGCGGGGTCGTTAGCTCGTGCACGATTGCCGCGGTTCATCTGGAGAAATGGACTCACCTTTCGCGCGGAGGACGGGACCGGAAGGCAGGAAGTGGCTGATACACGGGCTGGTGCCGGCCCACGGATGCACACACAGTGTGGACGATGTCGGGGCACAGGCGTAAAACCTCCGAAGACGCGGCTACGCCGCTCGAGTGATCGGTGTGGACTGCAGAAAAGCCCGCAGATGATATCAGAGACTTAGGGGAGACTGCATGACATCATCGCCGGCCAATCGCGAACAGGCCGGCGCTGCGCATGCGCCTCGCCCCTCGGCGCCAGGGCTGTTGCGATATATCGCAATCGATTGCTCAACTTCGCGCCCCCGAACGCCGCGACATCTGTCGGCGGATAGGGGGAAGCTGCGTTTGAAGCAGCGCGGGAAAGTCGTACGAGACCGGAGGTGAAAGTAAAACGAAAATGATGAATGAAAGTGGAACGTGTCGGGGAAAATTATGTTGTTATTTAGTTGAACGGTATTAATAACGTGGTTGTATAGTTAGAATAATAAAATTTGTTACCAAAACGATTAATCGTATCGTTATTATGTTACTATACGTATTACCAGATTTTATGCGTCGATATGCGCATTCATCTTGACATAATTATTCTACCCCAGCTCGCATACCACCGCCGAGTACTACGAAAACTAATCGCCAGCATGCATACATCACCGACCACCAACGACTATTAGTTGACTGAATCGACAATGGCTGTGAGACTATACATCTTCCTGCAATTACTACTTCAACCAACATAAATCAATGTAGCACTATGTGAAAACCCAACCGCTACTTTACATTATAGGTACAGGTTGGAACAGTCGGCGTTCGCCGAACAAAATGATTTATCGATACTCTCAGCCTGCCAAATCTAATCTAAACCAGCACGCCTAACCTAATTTAACAACTCCACGAGATTATCGAGAAAAGATTCCAATCATTTTTTGTCCACGCTAATTAAGTTCGCGAACAAAGTACAGCGTTGAAAAGTGAGCACACAGTACCCGATAGATGTAAATAACGTTCACGGAGGAATTAGATTCATTCGTGAGCGCGGGGCCGTTCAGGCACGAGCATCTCGTTACACGCCAATAACGCGAAATGCCGAGCTTCGAATCAGAAAATGTCACCGCGCACGAGATTGGATAGGTTGTCGTTCCACTAGGTGGACGAAGTTAATTGCCGCGAATAGCAATTTCTCGTGCGAGGCGCGTTTGATGCGGTTCGCCTTTCGCGCTGGTCGTTACCCCGTTCGTACTCGCGCGGCGCCGCGCCGCGGTATGAATATTTCTCGCGATAAACGTTACGCGTAAGGAAGATGCAGAGCGCGCGTTTTATGAAAAAGCGATTTTTGGCCCGCGCTAATGATACTTTCAGAAAACGACCCGGCGAACCTTAGCCCCTTAAACGGCCACCGACTTTTCGCCGCGTGTTTCATACGCGTTCAACGCGCGTTCCTCCTATCTTTCTTTTATCTCGCCCGGTGGTACTTTTTGTGAAAAGCCCGCGGAGCCGTTTTAGAAGTGCAAAGTGGCGAAGATTGTGATTTGTATTTATTGCATTATAACGTTCTTCTCAATTTTACGATTGACACATGCATGAATAAAATTTGCACGAACGATACTTTTTTCGTAAAATATACAAAGTCGTTTTGGAAGTGCAAAGTAGTACAGATTGTGATTTGTATTTATTGTATTGTAATATTGTCCTCAATTTTACAATTGATATACGGATAAATAAAATTAAGTACGCAATATATTTGCAAAAAGTACACAGAGTCGTTTGGAAATGCAAAGTAGTGAAACATTGTGATTCGTATTTATCGTATTATAATATTGTTCTCAATTTCACCATTGATACATCGATGAATAAAATCTAAATATGTTTAGAAAATTTATTGCCGCGCAACTGGGATATATAGAGAGAAAACTGACTCGTTGAAAAATATGGATGTATGTAAATATTTGTTGAACCATTGTACGTATTGAAGTGATATAGTAGCTTTTCCTGCAGAATGTACAGAAAAATTTTTCAAAATATTTTTGTTGGATTAAAGCTATTGATTTTGAAGGTAGAATTTGATCTAAAATAACAGTTAGAAAAACATGCAATATGCAGATAGAAATTTAAATGGTAAATATTACAAGTCAAAAATGACAACCCATCGAAGACCTTATTACAAATAAAAAAAAAATACCAAAGGGGTACAATAAAGAATAATTTGAAAAGAAAAGCCTGAATAAATTTTTTTTATCTTAATAATTTATCAGGACCTCAATAATATTTTTATGTATCTTAATAATTTTTGGGAATCTCAATAATTTTGTTATGGATCTTAACAATTTTTTTAAAGATCTTAATAATTCTTTTATGGATCTTAATAATTTTTCTTTGGATCTTAATACTTTTTTTTGGACCTCAGTAATTTTTCTCGGACCTTAATAATTTTTTTTTGGACCTTAATAATTTTGCGACGACAATTCAGATCTGCCTCAAATGCAGCAAGTGTCCTGACACTCGCGAAAGGAAGTATGTATAAATCACAGGATACGTAAATACGTGTGTTTTTGGTGTTTAGAAAGAGTTGTACGAAATGTTGGCGAGTTTCGCGGCGATACACGGGGTCAACAGTTTCGTCCCTTCCAAATTACCGCGCCTCGACCTGGAAAGACGGAAACTTTCTCGGAGAATTACCGTCTTTCCACAGTTCCTTTCTCAGCTTTCTATGCCCGTGGTTCAGAAGCACTCGACACGCTTTTTCAACGGCAATTTCACCTTGCCTTTACAAAGGAACCTTTTGTATTCAGGTGCATGATAATGTTGTCTCCCACGCAAACGTTGTTTGCGACCTCTGTTCCACCTGTACGTGTATGTACATAATTCCGCGTATGTGGAGAAAGTGACGTCCTGGATACTGTGTACGTGGTGAAACCGTTCGAGGAAAAGATGGCCTGCGTAACGCTTACCATCTGTTCGAATAAGTTTGCATGTTTTGACGCTGCTGTGAGCGGAAAAGAAGCTTACGCGACCGTCTACCCATGTGACACTTCCGAGGGGTCAACGACCTTGTTGCGTCGTGGACCTTGATCAAGTCTTATGATCAGGAGTTCTGGCGCAGGTTGATGATTGTTCTCGCTGGTTCGAGGTGGAATGAAACTTGGTTGTTGGATTAGATGTTTTTCTTTCGGTTCGTTGATAGATGTTTAGTTGAAATTCGGTTATTCTTTTTTTTTTTTGACGATGTGTCTCGTGCACTCGTTGTACTGTTAATGCTCGGTTTTCAGGTGTGTAGATGTATATATAGGGATCAGGTTGGTTCTGATTGGTGGTTGTATTATGGAGGTGGAAAACGTGGTGTGTTCGGCTATTGGTCGACGAAAACTGTGACCTTTTGCGATCCCCGGTAACGAATGTTTTATGGTCCCGAGTGTTTTTGGGACCTATTGTCTGAGTGTCGCGCTGGTGAGTCCACGGGGGCTATATTGCGGTCTTCCGAACGTCGGCACCTCAGTCTGGCAGCCAAATGTGACTAAGTTGTTTATTACTATAATCCACCGAACCGAGACTTATTACCTTTCTCTAATAATACATGTTAATAGCACAACGACGTTTCATGCATAGTTGACCGTTTTAGGCATAGTTGAACGTTTCAACCCCTTAACGCTCACATTTTTCTGAATATTTTGAAGATTTTTCAATATTTTATAATTATAACGTAAACATTTTTATATTTTTAAAATAACGTAAATACTATTTATTTACTACCTTTCCTGTTAAAATAACACAACGCTAATTAAATGTAAAGGCTGAGTATGTTCGAAAGAATAATAAAAAAATTATTATACAATAATGCCTTAAATTCACTATAAACCTAAAAAATCAATTCAACAATAAGGAGTCTCCTATCGCAGTAATTCCTTAGAAATTGCAAATTTTTACGGTCACACTTTCGCTTAGCCTATGTAAATACTCAAAAACCGTTCGAATCTCCTATCACAGTGATTCCCTAAAAACTACAAAATTTCACGATTTCATTTAATTTAGCTTAAAAATCACTCGATATCAGATTCAACAAATACACAAGTTAGAAACGTATCAGATCACCGGGTAGATTATCATTTGGCAAATCCTGGACCTACGATACTCCCGCAATTCCCGAAAGAAAAGAAGAAAAGAAAGAAAAAAGGAGGCAGCATACCATGACGGAAAGGGAAACTATACGTGGTTCCATGCATATTTCTTCCGATAGACGACACAAAGAGGGACAAGGGCGTGTTCGTCCCGTGCGTTCCTTCGATCTTGACAATCCCCCGCCGTGGAATAAAATCCTATACAATCCCGATATTTCCTGGATCGGTTTGCGTTTCGCGACTTTGTCTTTGAAAGCAAACGACAGCCCGCCTACTTCGCGTATTTATGAAACGGCAAAGCGTGCATGCACGCGTACACATGTTCGAAGTTTGTTCCCTTCGAAGCGCTCGCGGAGGAGAAATGGTATGAGGAATGGTCGAATTATGCGACATATTGCAGGACCCACACTCCCTCGAGCCGCCCACATGCTCGCGCACCGGAAAAGCTTTTCCATCGACGGGGGAATTGTTTCGACTATGAACGAGATCTCTCTCTTTCTCTCTCTCTCCCTTCCTTTTTCCTACCCTATGAGAAGACGCAGCCAGAGTCGTCGCGTGCTCGGGTATTAGCGTAATTATGCGTTTCGACGTGGTTGGACGCGAATGAAAAAAACGCGAGCATCGATGGTTTTTGGTTTCGAATAAAGGGAACAATGGGAACAGTCGTGACAGTATTTTTGAATAGGTACACACGGGTGAATGGAAATGGATGTTGATAGTGTTATCTTGGCTTGTATCTAATCGAATATTTATATTTCCATTTATTTGTTTTATTTTATGTATTTATATTTATAATCGGACACTTTTGGCGAGGTAAATTTAATTTATCACGAAAGTGAAATTAATATGTACTTCAAAGCGAAGGTTTAAATGCACACAAAGTAGAGGGTCATAACTGCCCCCGTGATAAATATACAACGCCATAAAAGCTGCTATTTTACCTACGCAACATTTCATAGAAGATTTTCATATTGGAATAACCTTTAATCAAAGGTGTATAATTTTGTATTTTCTTCTTGTGTCATTTTTATTCTACAATGTTGCAATTTATTCTCTATTCTCCGAAAGATTGATGTTACGGAAATTTCGCACCCCGAGTTGCGGATCAATGAAAATCTTATTTCTGCCGGCTCGCCATTGAACAAAGTGGAGAACTGCTTCGACTGGCTTGAAAGCAAACGCGATAACTGATTCTCTTTTACGGTAGAAAAGAGGTAGAAAGGGAAGATCGATTACGCCCAATAAGGAGAACCTGAGAATACGTACAAATCAATCACCGAGCTAGTTGGCGGATTAAGCTTCGCGATACTTTTCTATCACCTCTGTCGATCACGAAGAAACGGTTGTACGACGAAACTCTCAGCGGTATAGGCAATTTCAGATACCTAAGATTACGTGTCGATGTGTAGCGCCGAATGTTTATGATAATGTAATCACGGTTGAAATATTTTTTGGGGAGATACGATCTTCGTAAATATCGCGATGATTGAATGATTATCAAGTGGGGTAAGTTAGGGATTAATTAGAGAATTACGAAAATAGAGCGAATGACTGGTTTATCATTTGTTATAAAAATAGTTCAAATATAGAAAAATAAATTTCTTAGAGTTTCCTTATTACTATTTTTCATGAAAGGTGGGAATGCAAATTTTTTATCTCTAGTTTTTTGGAAAATGGAATAAACGTAATCATCGAGATGGTAGAAGGATAATAAAATAAGGTAAATCAGAGATTAATTCAAATATAGAAAAATTAATTTCTTAGAATTTCTTTATTACTACTTTTCATGAAAGGTGGGAATACAAATTTTTTATCTCTAGTTCTTGAGAAAATGTGATATGCGTAATCATCGAGATGATAGAAAAATAATAAAGTAAGGTAAGTCAATTATGATTGATTACAAGAATAATTCAAACATAGAAAAATTAATTTTTCTCAGATTTTCTACTATTTTTCACAAAAGGTGCAAATACAAATTTGTTATCTCCCATTTTAATCACGTTCACAGAGATAAACGTATTTCAATTATCGACAGATTTACTGTTAAGTAAAAAAACGTACATGACTACCTTGTTCTTGCAGAATTTAATGATTTCGATACTGACTCCGTTAATACGCTTACGTCGCAAAATTTAATCTCATATCCAGGATCACCTAAGACGGTCACGTTCGATGTTATCACCAGGTCTATGATCGATCCAAGAACACCTCACCTACGTATTGTACCCAGGAGATGAGAATTTCGGCTTCTGCTGAAGACGGTCAGCTGATAATAGTCCGCCAGTACATTCTATATAATCCTTCCATTCTACTACTTACCCATACAAATTCTCTATACTCTTATTCATACTCTCCGCACACAAAAAGAAAGAGTGAAGAGAAATATTCACTCGAAAAAGGGGAAACTTCGAAAACCGAGTAAATCGCAAATATTCAAGCTCTTTAATTTCTTTTCGATTCACTCTGAAGCTTTCTGCTCGAAATTGCTTTTCGATTCACCGCGATCCTTTTAACTAAAAATTCTCTTCAATTCCATCACGTTTCAACGATTTCCTTTGCACGAGAAAAACTTCACAAATATCGACTCGAAAAACAAATTTCCTACAATATCAACGTCAAATAAACTCACCGAGAAATTAACCGAAAAAAAAGAACATTTTTATCAGTTACTTCACCTTCGAAATCCTGAATTAGGTAGAAAGGGCGATGTAAAGCGGAAAAGGGGCGGTATTCTCTGGAAATAAATTAGCGTCCTTCCGATAGCCTTGGTATCGAGCCGCAATCACGGGCTTATTTCGTTAACTTCCCTCCGTAGTTCCTTCGCGCCTTTTCTCTCTCCCTCTAACCGTTCCGCGCCGAATTCAATAAGCGAAAATAGAGTAGCATCTCATTAAGCTGTTTTGTGGCCCGGCTCTGAATGCCGGAGCTCAGCCTCTCGCGTTCCTTTCACTGACCTATTAAAAAAGCCACGGGGAAACAATGAGCGGGGAAAATAAAACGCGGCGAATTACTGTGATAAGATGTGACGCGCGTACGAATAAAGAGGTCGAACTCCCCCGAGGCTGAACGATTTAGATAACGTCCGCTCGAATATCTGGGAAACGTAACGCCACCGTTCATTTTTCACTGTCCAAACACTCTGTAGATGTGTCACGAATCGTATCGTGTGTCAGACGATGCCTCGTGACGCCTTCGAATGAAGAGAAGAAGGAAATAACCGGTGGAACATCGCGTGATCTAATCTCCACGTTGTTCGAAGTGTCTGTACAGGTGTTATTAACACATGGCCTATTATTAGTTTCTGCGATGATTAAGTTCAACTGAACGTTCAAGTGGAATTTGTGATTCACAGGCTAGTGCGATGAAATTTAATTGGGCTTTATGAAAAATACAGTTAATTTCGCTTCTTAATTGGTGATTGAATTTACTGTTTACGCGGCTGAATCACAGGTGTGTGTTTTAATATTTGGTCTGCAGCGCGATATGCTGTTTAATAATTTATCAATGAAATGTGTGTGGTATCTTATAATGTGTAGTATCTGGAATATTTAAAATATTCTTAGTTAAGTGTAATTACAGTGACTCTTACCAATATTCGGACACTCTTTAGAACAGAATAACTTTTTTGAAATTGGATCAAACGACTTGAGTTTTTTTGAGAAGTTACGATTAGTATACTGGATGACGTGTATAAAATTTTTTGAAAATATTGCAATTTGTGAGAATCGCGAAGAAAATTGTTAAGGTCACTGTTTACAACTTTCTTACCTGAGCTTGTAACGAAAATATAAAACATACGTTTTGTAGATTTACGTCAATTATACGCATGCTGAAAATTTCATCGAAATCGGTAGATGGAGAAACAAGCGACAGGCATCGAGAGATGTAGGAATCTTCAGATTTATTACAATTATAGGCCGAACGACGTGAAATAGTGCGATTTTCACAATCTTTAACGATTCGTAGCTCGTAGTAACATTAACCGATTTCGATCAAATTTTCAGCATGCGTATCATTGGCATAAATCTACAAAACGTATTTTTTAAATTTTCATTACGGGCTCAGGTAAAAAAGCTGTCGAATGTGACCTTTACAATTTTCTTCGCGATTTCCACGAATTGCAATTTTTTCAACAAATTTTATACGCGTCATCTAGTATACTAATCCTTCTAACTTCTCAAAAAAACTCAAGTCGTTAAGTCCGATTTTTAAAAAGTTATACTGTTCTAAAGAGTGTCGGAATATTAGTAAGAGTCACCGTATATCCCGTTGTAAAATTGTCTCGAAAAATTGTAACGTAGTACATTATACAAAATTAAAAATTAAAATTGAAAACTGAAATTGAAATTGAAATTAATATTGAAAATTAAAAATTAAAATACAATATATCAAACAGCAAACTATTATCAACGAGCGACAAATCTAATTTACCACCTTCGTCGCATAAATTTCCATACACTTCGAATATCGATATGTATAACACAAAATTTCAACGTGCTACAATCCGAACAACAACTCCAAAATAATCGTTCAAATCGTCTCAACACTTCCAGCACCGTGTCCGTAACTCGACAAGAAAACCACCTGAATATTCACAGAAGTTCTCGAATAGAACTACCGAATCTGTCTCCTCCAAACACTGTTCCCCAATATCATCTCGAATTTCGTGATTTTCGTCCAGTTCTATCCACAGTTTCACTCGGCGCGACGTTATGAAACTTTAAAAGCGAAACAAGGAGGACACAGGTGAACGGTGGCGACGGTGGCGATGACCGCGGACGCCATGTCCAGGAAACGCTGAATATTAAATTCAATTTGTTTCCTCGTAGACGTCGCACAACACCGAGAACCGACGCGTGTTTTCATCTCGCGGATTTACATAAGTGACTTATGGTCAGTGGGTATTACTCCCCCACCGCGCGGTAGGATGGCCCTCTCGGATATCTTTGATGTGACGTTCGCATAGGGATTCAAATGAGGGATGGTCGTTATGAGGCCGGGTGTAGAATATCATACGCGGGTATGTATTTCGTTTCGTGCCACGCTTTCACTGCGAAGGAGTGCTTTCATTACAGGCCCGAATTAGAGAACGGAATTCGTGGTGCGTGGCGAGGCCGCCATGTTGTTTTCGAAAGTGTTTCGTGATTTGCGTTTATCGAATTTTTTTTATAGGAAATTATTAGTGACGTGGTAATTCGTATTGAGATTTCGATCAATTTTAACGTTTTATTCTTCGTGTGTGCGCTTGTGACGATTTTTAGGTAAATAAGTAAACTGCGTGCTTTATTTTGTTGTACAAACTTTTGGTTGTATTTGGAAATTTAATTTGAAGACTTGAAAATTTTCTTTAAAGGAATAATTTTTTTTATTGTATATATGCACTGTTTTGTGCTACAATCTTTTGCTGTCTTTGGAAAATTTAATTTGAAGACTTGAAAATTTCATTTTGCCATAAATTTTAATCTCTAAATTTTGCAACCCACCTGCTGTTTCAGTGGTATTTTTCCCTGTTTGGTGAAAGAGAGGCTTTAAGAGTCGAAAATGTATTTAATTCCATCTTCAAAACAGAACAACTCCAGAAAGAAACTAGTAATTGTAACAAATAAACTTTCAAACGACACGTGAAAAAATGTAATAACTAAAAGAGAACTAAGGTAATATAATAAAAAGTCCATCGTAGTAAAATTTTGATCGAGAAACAAAAAGATATTCGAAAGACTGAAACAAAGTGAACATAACGATCCGAAAGCAGCCCACGAATCGTTGAAATATTCGAAGCAACAGGGGTTGCGCGAAGGAACGCGACCCGTGAAACATAATCCCAGATTTCACGCGAAGATTATCAACGATGACCATCGTTGAGGGGACCAAAATGGAAGCTGCGTAACGAGACTGTGCCGTTCGAAGGGTGACGCTGGCCAGTTACGATTTTTCATCCATAATTAACTGTCACCGGCGACCAGTCAGGTAATCAAAGTGGAAACAGAAATCCGTCACGTGTTACGATGTTCGATGTGAAACATGGCCGCGCTATCGTCCGACACCAACCGTGCCTATCATCGACTCGCACCTACGTTTTCCCTAATTAACCCTTTTAATTAACGCGCTCTAAAAAAGAATCGTTTCAGTATTGTAGCAAATTAATCGAGGAAAAAGCCCTGCAATTAAATTTCCTATTTTTTATGCATTGTGCATTTTTGTATGGTAGATTTCAGAAGTGTGTGAGAACTTGAGAATTTTGTTCTTAATTTGAAGATTGAAGTTAAAGCAACACGATCAGTGGTTTTTCAGCACACATTGTATGCAAATTATTACTTTTAGTAAAATTAGAGACGTGGAAATTTTCATCGACACTTTAGTCATTTCATATGGAACAACCTAATTGCTATGCGACATTTCACAGATGGTAAAGATCACATTATAGTAAGAAATCTATTACACCGATCGCTCATTGCTAGACTGCCGATTTTTATGCAAATTTATATTTTCGAGAATATAGTCAAAAAAGTAGAATTTCGGGTAGAAAATTATTTCACCTACCAGATATTACAAAAACCACTTATAATTTTTTAAATTTAATTCTGTGCTATTTTGAACTTCCAATAGATGCATAATATTGTGCAAACCAAAATTGCCAATAAAAACTGCAAGCACATTAAAAATGATCAAAAATCGACAAGTAGCCCAAACTTTTGACCAACAGCGTATATACACACGCATCTCTCATATCCAACAAATTAATTCCCGTCGCAGAAAATTGAACAAGAACCTCGCAATCTCCAATTCCATTCTCCATTTTTTCTCTCTACTCCTCCCGTCGTGGAAACACGACGCGGTAATAAATGCGTCTGTTACCGTTTCGTTTCGACGACGCGTGCATAATAACGAAGACGACGACGACGACGATTCCCCCCTTCGTCGATTTTATTTTCCGCGGTGGTGGCGGAAATCGTCCGGTCGTCGCGTCGCGAACATCGCCGTGTCTCCGGCGACTGGGTGAAAATGGTCCCCTATCAGGAGAGCGCGGGGCTTTATCAGATAAAGTCGCGCTATCGGTCTTGGCAAATAAGGGAACGCTGACAGTTCGACGATGATACACAGTGCCGGTTGTTACGGAGGCGTACGTGCCGCGACGGCTATTTTTCTCTCTCCCTTTGCTCCGCGTGTCCGCAATTTCAGTTTCGCCCAACGGCCGTGCAAGGACGAGAACACAACCAGTCGAGTGAGTAAATTCACCAGGATCGATTTTAAGGTATTCCACCGTGCTTGTGTGCGTGTGTGTGCGTATGGTGTGGACGAAGAAATGTCGCTTATGCGATCCATAGACTTGAGGGATACAGAAAAGGTGGAAAATTGAACGTAACTTGAGTGACTAACTTGGTAATTGCAATTAGTGAATTATTTATTATTCTAAGAAGGGAAGATTCCGATATCGATGAAATTTTTGTATATTATGGTACTAAAAAGAATATCTGAGACGTTGTTTTTTTATTGGCAATTATTCACGTTGATGGGGTGAAAATCGTCCTCAAAGATGAGATAAATTGGTCGATTTTAATTGATTTAAGGCTTTTTGGTTTATGTGGTGTATGATATCAGTTTTGCCCATATATGATTGGTGCCACGATTATTTTTTATAGTTTACGACGGATAGGTAAAGTCCGTGGCGATAGTGTCCGGCCTGACAATCATCCAACTGATTACACATTGCTCTTATCTAACGAAAGAGTGACTCTTATCTGACGAAAGAGTGACACTTATCTTTAATTGTTCTTAACACACAGAAAGTTCGCCTCGCGAGAATTTTGTATTACTCATCCAGTTCGCATCGCACTTTTATTTTATTGTACGTTCACGCCAAAAAATTTCCCATATCTGACCAAATTTTAATAATTCACTATAAACGAAAATATTTTATTACACTAATTTTACATTACTCGTAGATTTCGTGTCACACTTCTACTTTTTCTTGCGTTCACGCCAAAAAATTTCTCATATTTAACCAAATTTTGAAAATTCACTAGAAACGAAAATATTTTATTGTACTAATTTTATATTTCTCGTCGATTTCACATCGTTCTACGTCCAGAAAAACAAATTTCTCATATTTAACCAAATTTCAAAAATTCATAATAAACAAAAATATTTTTCTACGATAACTCTCGCGTTCCATAGAATAATTTGAATTTTTCAGAACAGATCATGGACACCCTATACCCGAACCTGCACGATCGCTTCAAAAGCGAGGGCCTCTGTCCGATCTGCTTGATGGAAATGGAACTCGCTCCCAGATACACTTGCATTAACCAGCACGCTATTTGCTACCGTTGCAAACCTTATTACTACAACTGTCCCACCTGTAACTCGCCATTAGAAATGGAAATGCCGTCTGCACAGGCCAACCCGTCTTACTCTCTACCACCGCCCACTCACTTCATGCCTCATCCTCTGCCACCGAAATTCCACGAGCATCATCCCTCTGCTCCGTCGGTGGACGATTTTCACGAACACGAAAGACACCAATGGCACCCACCTCCGCCACCTGAAGATCAGGACCTGACGGCCTGTAAATACACTCACTTGGGATGCTGGGTGAAAGTACCGATATATCTAGTGGATCTGCACGAGTCTCGGTAAGAAATATTAATCACAATATTAAACCATAATTTGCAATAATTTTCAATTCGCAGAATGAGAACGATATTTCATATAAATTGTTCAAACAAAGACTTGCAAAATTGTGAAACCGAATATCTGCAGACAGGGATTAAAACTGTCTCGCACAATGTACTTAATTTACAATGTTATCTTTCTTTTCTTGCTGTGCCTTGTAAAATTCGACTTGCAGAATTTAGGTGATAACACGAAGATAACACGCGACATAAACAAAGAATGTTACATCAAGTGTACTAGTAAGAAGAAGAGAAATCTTTCCATATCTCGAAGTTCCAAAAATTCAAATCTCCAAACAAAAAAAAAGAAGAATACACCTTAAAGAAATTTTTCGTTCCAAGAGAATATTGGTGCAATTACAACGTCTTTCTTCTGCACGTTTCAGATGTCAGTTCCGTCCTCACTTGGAAGAGGAATACCTTCCCACGGACGTGGCTCACAAGCACGACGATTTGGTGGAGTGCAGGCATTGGGTGGTGGGCTGCAAAGTGAGAACGTCACCCTGGAGAATTTCGATTCACGAGAATCACTGCATCTATAAAGACCGTTTCGACGAGATGAACATCAGCGAGGGATTGGAACAGACGACGATCTCCAGCGACGACTACAGCGACCCGGAAGAGTTGGTCGAATGTAAATTTCGAAGATACGGTTGCATGGTGAACATGCGTAGGAAGCGAAAACTGTTGCACCAAGAGAAATGCAACTACCGGAAGTATCATCAGGAGGACACGGAGTCTTCGTCGGAGGGCGAGTACGACCCGAACGAGCAATTGTCGTGCAGATGGGCCGAACACGGCTGTAGAGTGAGGCCGAAGCGTAGCCGTTTGGAGACGCATGAGGAAAAGTGCAATTACAGGATGGAGGAATGCAGTTATAAGTATAACGGATGCAACGCTATGTTCCAACCGTCCAGGAAATTCGCTCACGAGAGATCTTGCGAGTTCGCTAATTAAATTTCCCGCTCGATTAAATATATCAGCCTGAAAACGCTTGTGAGACTGTTACCTAAGTGGAGAGTACGTAGGTGTGTGTATCTCTTGAGGAACGTTTTCTGCATTTCTTTCAATTTGATCCTTCTCGAGTTGTGGAAATCGAAATTTTTAATTTTTAGTTTGATTTTCATTTTCGAGGAATCATTTTAGCTAAAAATTTTCGAAATTTCATGTCTACAATTTTCGAATTTGAAAAATGAAATTTTTGTCGTTCGGAAATTCTGTCATCGATGAATGTACCCGAGAAGCAGTGAGTTATTTGAGAAATTTAGAAGTGACTTATTTCGAATGGGAAATGGCTAGATGAATAATATCATTTTCTTAAATGGAATCTAATTACCTATCTTATAATATATGAATTTTCTTGTACATTTAATGGACAAGTTTGTACAACAGATATTTCGTCGTGTGTATTAAATTAAAGAATACGAATTGACGTGAAACCTCTATTGCCACTTTCACGGTTCATAATCGAAGCTTTATTTATACGGTACGTTTCGTAATACAGCGAGGCGTTCTTAATCTTGCTGGCGCATAACGGGAAGACGTACAAGCTGCCTTGGTACTTCCAAGTATCGATTCGTATCCGAGCATATATTGTTCCAGAAGACAGTTCAAGCACATTGAATACCACGCTATTAATTACGTTACCATCAATTAGGTCGGCTTAAGAAGAAAAGATATTTCATCCGGACTGAATTAACTTGAATACCGAAATCGAACTGTGATAAATTCGCAAATTTCCAAACTTGCCGAATCGATCAGACGTAAAACGAAACTCGCGTTAAATTGAATCTGTAATAAAAATTTGAAGCTTTGAAAATTACTGGATCGGAACGTGCTATTTCGCTAATCAGACGAGAAAATCATTTTATATGCCCCAGATAACTGTTTGATATAAAAGGAGAAATTAGGAGTAGACGATTAAATGAAACGAGCAGATCAGAATCCCGTGCAACAGGAATCAGCTATTGCAACGAATTATACATACAACAGGTGGCCTCCTTTTAAACAGCACATCGATTCGGTTCACCAATAAACGAACTTAATCCAACGATCTAATTAATTCCTGCCAGCCTCTCCACGCGAAACTACATTAACACTCTACTATATTGTACCATCAACAAGAACAAAACCACGATTCTACGTTTATCACGATGTATCAGCGAGGAAACTTCATAAACCCCATTAGCTACGATTTCCAAGAACTTTAGAGATTATGGTGAGGATTATTTACCTCCCCTAACTCTCTATTTCTCTCTTTCTCTCCCTTGCATTCTGTCACTCTCTCTCTCTCTCCCTTGTCTTCTCTCACTCTCTTTGTCTCTCCCTTGCTTTCTCTCACTCTCTTTGTCTCTCCCTTGCTTTCTCTCACTCTCTCTGTCTCTCCCTTGCCTTCTCTCACTCTCCCTCTCTCCCTTGCTTTCTCTCACTCTCTCTGTCTCTCCCTTGTCTTCTCTCACTCTCTCTGTCTCTCCCTTGCTTCCTCCTTCTCTCACTCTCTGTCTCTCCCTTGCTTTCTCTCACTCTCTTTGTCTCTCCCTTACTTTCTCTCACTCTCTTTGACTCTCCCTTGCTTCCTCTCACTCTCTTTGTCTCTCCCTTGCTTTCTCTCACTCTCTTTGTCTCTCCCTTGCTTTCTCTCACTCTCTTTGTCTCTCCCTTACTTTCTCTCACTCTCTTTGACTCTCCATTGCTTTCTCGCACTCTCTTTGTCTCTCCCTTGCTTTCTCTCACTCTCTTTGTCTCTCCCTTGCCTTCTCTCACTCTCCCTCTCTCCCTTGCTTTCTCTCACTCTCTCTGTCTCTCCCTTGCTTTCTCTCACTCTCTTTGTCTCTCCCTTGCTTTCTCTCACTCTCGCTGTCTCTCTTTCTCTATTTCTCTCACTCTCTATTTCTCTATTTCTCTATTTCTCTCTCCTCCTCTATTTCTCTCCCTCTCTCTATTTCTCACCCTCTGTTCCCATCCTCCAGCGTCGCGCTCTCTCACAGGTGTATCGTGGACACGATAGTGAAACTTACACTGCCATTCGGGGGATGATGTAGAGCATGATCGCCTGGAATGAGGAAATGATGGCGTGGCTGGGATATCGAACACCTGGAAGCTAATGGTGTGCAGCCTCCCTAGCCGCTAACCATCGCGCCATTTCGTGGCATTGCAACACTGACACGAGCGTTTATAGCGACCATTTATAACGTCGCCGAAAAAGCCTTGGGAACCGAACTGTCTTCAACGTGATTACAGGCCTCGACTAGCTGGGAAACACACTTCAGGCGGTCTCTCGCCCAAGTATTAAGATAATAAATCGCGCCGGACGTGTTTATGTCCGCGTTTTGTCGTGCAAGTTAACAGGTTGGCTGTTGGAATGCCAACCGAGGAGAATTGAATCTTCAAATAGAAGTTTTTACAGCGATGAAGGTTTCGGTGCAAGAAAAGAGTCAGTGCAGATGTAAGAAAACATGTTTGTTCTATATTTAAAGACTGTTTTGCGAGGTACATTGTCTCGGGAATTAATCGTGTTTGTCAAACGTAACATAATTACCTTGCTAATTCTATTACTTCAATTTAATTTCCATCTCTAACAATTTAAAATTTTTTAATTTTATCATTTATTTTATTAATTTATACATACTTATAATTATTTTCACTATCGTAATTGCTGAAGGCAGAGGATTAACGAGAACACCTTTTCAAATACAAAAAGTTTATTAGAACTGAGAAAACGCGGTCAGAGCGAAGTGAACATAACGCAATGACAGAGTTAAAAACAAACGACTTAAGTGAACGTTGTCGACCACACGGCGATGAAAAAGTAAATCGGTAGCGGTCGTCATCTGACATAAGGAATGATAATCTCTTATCCCTCTAACAATAATAATAATCATTATCGCAAAATAATCTTCCCGTTTCTGTAACTATAAACAAGGAAAGCAGCACAATAATTTTATTATCTTCCTATTTCTCAAGTTACCCAAATTTTTTCTCATTACTTCTGTAGGGATGACCGAGCGTGAGTGCGTTGTTTGTATGAATGCGTTGTCTGTATGAATGCGTGAGGGTCTATGGCGTGAGCGGTAAGGACCGGCGTGCCAGGTCGAGTGTTTGGGATAGCGCGAAAGATATTGAACGAATGTTTAGTTTTAGTAATCAGGCGAGGAGTGCGTGAGTGCGTGTGTGTTTTCTTCTAACGAAAAGTGTGCATGTATGCAAGATGACATTAGGGCGAATGCGAGGGAGCGAAAGGCAGTGTGAATCCAGCGATTGATTGAGCGACATCCCTAGCGTAGCGATATAAACTATTAATAAATATAGCATAGTCAAAAGTCCGTTCGAGTTTACTATCCCTATCACACAAAAATCCCCTACACTTCTCTTCCATCGTCACAAAAATTTCTAATTTCTGAAAAAGCATTCCAAAGAAAGTTTACACATTTCACCACGTATCTACCTAATACAAGTATTTATCCACATATGGAAAACAGATCGTACGAGAATTTCCTGCTTTAGTTATTCTGATCGATACACGCTTTCCCCATCTTTTTTCTTTTTCACCTACGGAAAAAAACCGTGCACCTAAAACGTCACGAACGAGGTGAATTCGGGGAGAAAGATTCGGCTGCATGAAAATCTCAAAAGAATCCGAGGGAATACTGCTTTTTAGATACTACATAAATATCGAACGGAGCAGAAAACGATAAACTCTTGTCCGTTCACAGTACCTGTCACCACCCCGGTCAGAACTTTAACGATCAAGGCTGACCCGACCGATGGACAAAAGGGAATAGAGGCTGTTTTACATAGTGAAGACCAAGGAAAGACTACCCACCGCCTCGACCCAACCGGATTTTTAAAGAGGATACTCGCTTCTGAAGTAAGGAGAGATGTTACGCCGCGAACAACGCGTTCCAGTTTCATTTCTTTTTTCGTCTCTTTTTCTCGCGTTGTTTTCGCGATACTGTACCACCGTGCAATTATGTAGAGCATTCGAAATTTTTAATACTTCTAATGGAAGGGACATTTTTCTAAACGATCTGCTATAGTCTTCTTTACGCGGAAATATTTCACTAATAATTTTAGCAACCCCCTGTGAACATGGTTGACTGCAATTTTTCATTTTGATGGGAGAAGGAAGAATTGATAATTGTTATATACAAATTGGCTGGTAATAATGTGACGATATAAAAATATCATTCAACAGTACAACAGTGAAAAAAAAATGAGAATTTTGAAATATAAATAAAAATACAAAGGATTGAGGCAGCAGAAATACTGTGTTTGCGCAAAATTTTGATTGGAAAAAATATAAGTCAATTGTATAGCAGTGAAGTAAATGAGAATTTTGAAATATAGATGAAAATATAAAGGGTTGAGACAGCAGAAATACTGCGTTATTTGCTAAAAATTTGGATAAATTATTTTTCTAGAAAAAACATGGAAAATAAGATAAAGATTGAATACTCAACACGGTCTTCGTTGGAGGAAAATGAATAATTATATATCAAAGGCACACGAAATATTATTAAAAAGAGTGCTGTTTAGAACACACACTTTCCGGTTAATGTCGATAGGAATTCCAAGTTTCTATCGCAGGAATAAATAAATCAAAGTTGAAGGATGAAAGGCGAGGAAATCAGTAGCCGTATTCAAGAGTCTAGAACGAAGGTGGATGAGAACTGGGCGCGCTCTGCTCGCCACTGGTACGGGTGGAAGAGGGTGGCAAAGGGGTGCGAGTAAATTGCACCCCTGGGGAACAGATCTGACGAGTGGCACGAAGGGCCACGGTAAGCCAGAAGTCAGCCGACTTTAATTAAGACACAGGTGTCTTTCGCTTATAGTCACACCGAGCTCCTTCCAGAAAAACATACAACAATGAAATGTGTTTATTATGGATCACAAAAAATACGCGTAATTGTACTGCTAAAATAAGCACTGTGCTCTAGGTGTTTCTGTTATTTTGTCTCTGGAAACAACGAGTTAAATTCTTTTTTTTCATTTTTTGTTTATTTATTATAAATGAAGACTAAATTTTCTGAAAAATCGATTAGAGTGACGTAGCGATGAGAAGAATAATTATTGTTCAACCCTAGAGCGGTCTTCGTTTCGACTGTACACTTAAGACTTTTGGGTGAAAAAGGACCCAAGACCTTATGTGTAATAATTTTTGTTTCCAACGCGACATATGAATCTAGACAATAATCGTTTAAAATAACGTTAAGGAACGTAAACTTGATAACAGCAAAAATGACTAAAAATATAAAAAGGCGGTGGGTCAAAAAAGACCCGAAGAAAGCTGTAGGGTTAAGCTTGGAAAATATTAGGTCGTTTCGTAAATTCGTGTAGAATTTTATAATTTAGATCGATATTTCGGACGAACATATTTTGATAGAAAAAAAGTAAGTGCTTTCTCGGTCCACAACTTTTTCCTATTTTCCTTGGAATATCCTTGGATTTCCATTAAGATATTTTTCTTTACCTAATACTTTCCAAGCTTAAATAATAATTATTCTTCTTATCACTGTATCGCTTTAATCGAATTTTCAGAAAATTTACTTTTTCTCTGTAACAAATAAAAATAGAAAATAAAAAGGATTTGGTTTGTTTCGAGAGACAAAATAACAGAAACACTTAGAATACAGTGTTTAATATTTTCTGAAAAATCGCTGGCGATGATACGACTGTCGCTGAAAGAGAAATAGATTTTCCCCTTAAAAAAATGCTAACGTTTCCAGGTCTAAAGCGAATTTAATGGCGGACAGGGACTTCTCGACGGAAATCCAGATACAATATCTCGGCGGCAATGTCGACCTAACCCAAGAATCACCTTAATGCATGTATTCATACGGGTAAGCTGACGCTTTGAATCAGAATCGTAGGTAGAATAAGTGTTGCGAGGATTCTGACACCGACAAACCCCTTTTTGACAAAGCAACCGTGGCTTGTCAGACGTCTTACAGTTATTACCTTTAAACACTGTCCAAACAGCCAAATCCTCGCTTCTAGAGCACAGTATAGCAAGTGTGAGTAGCCTGCCCCTTTTCGAGCCCTTAGTAAGTCCGTTTAGAGTGCTTCCTCGTTTGACCAAATGTCAAGTGTGTTGACGTTTTATTAAATCAACGCCAAATCTTCTGCGTTTGATATGTTAAATATACAGGATTCTCCAATTTTTCTGGTTATTTAGAAATTTAGAGATTAGATTTTCTATATTTTGGAAACTTAGACTTCCTATATCTTAGAAACTTAGAAATTAAAAATTTAGAAACTTAGAAATTTAGAACTTAGACTTTCTATATTTTAGAAACTTAGAAATTTAATATCTTAGAAACTTAGAAATTTAAAACTTAGAAACTTAGAAATTTAGAACTTAGTCTTCCTATATTTTAGAAATTTAAAAGCTCTTCTCCCTTAGACTTAGAAAACGCTGAAGAACCCTCTTTTATCATCATCAGACGCACATCTTCTCAAAACCTTTTCTCCAACCATTTTCCACACCCCCAATGTAAGCATTTCTAATAAACAAAATATCTCGTACATTCCCAGAAACCTTCAACCTTCCAATAATCAAAATCCATAAATCAAGCTAGACACTCTTATCCACGCAACACGCATAATTCACTTTCCTTCCTTCTCACCGTTTCCAGATAAACGCGATCTAAAGCCACTTAAGAGTCTCAATTTACGACACTCTCCACCGTCGAGCTAATTTCCTACGTATTGAGACATTCAAAGCCCCCGTGCACCCCAACAATTGATATTAATAACCACTCGGTTCCCGCGTGAATTACCTGCCTGTTGCGTAATACCATTCACCCATACATCAGTACGATCCTCTATGATTCGGTTACCGAGCATTTCCGTTATCTATGTACCACGAGCAACCGTTGATCATCGAGAACGAGAGAGAGAGAGAGAGAGAGTTGATCACGAAAAGCCCACGGGCCCTCATACGCCGGCCACAAGTTCCAGACCATAATTTTCTCACATAAATACATCTCGGATAGGTAAAAGCGTGGTAGCAGAGGATCTCGGGTCAGTCGAGAAAACCTTACTCACCAACGACGCACGCGAACTCCATAATTCACCACTGGCGTTGCTCTCTCGATATCGTAGAGGGTACAAAAAAAAAGAACCAGTCGTATCTCAATTTTGTCAGGATATAACTATCAGCGTTTCGGTAACGAGAAAATCCGCGCCGTTCTCTGGGAGGAACCGTCGATGATTGGATAACGTCGAAACATCTGATTATCGCTCGTAAATGGATCGTAACTATGTCCGAGGTTGCTCCAGATCGAGATTTACGACGCGCGAATATCCAACCGTGAGTCGAGACAATGATCCATTTAGACGATCGTTCAATAGACTGATTTATGGAGTTCATTTCTGACGGAGAGCTTTTTGGGTTAGTTTTCTTGGGGGGGATGAAGAATGTAGTTTAGCGAGGTTTGGATGAGTCGAGGTATTAGGTGTAAAATATTTATGAATATTTTCATGGAATTTCGTGAAAGGCGCAAAGTACGAGAGTTTCGATGTACGTAACTGGGAATAACGAGTGTGCGAGTTATCGAATGTCTTCGATTTATTGTCGGGAGGGAGAGATTTTTATCGCTTCCATTTCGCTCCATTTCTGATCTATATTGCAAATCTAGACTGCGTATCTGGAGAAAAATAGGTGTTGTGCTGGGAGATTTGTTACAGTTTGAATTTTTAGAATAATTCTCATGTTGAAGGTTTTGTTTGCTAGGAACAGAGAATTTTTAATTTTCGAAATCTATCGAGAAAATTGTTCCTTTGGATTTTTCCCATTTTTTAAGTCACCTCAACTTGCGTATACTATAAATATTGAAGAATAGCAATTTTTCGTGCTAACAATATTAAACAAGAAATCACTCTTCCCTCGAAATTTTTACTTAAATACCTCGCATAAATTTAAATTGACGTGTGAAGAACGCACGAAAATGAATTTGAAATGAAATTAGTCAATATTCCCAGAGCACAAATTACCCTTGAAACATCGATAAACAAAGAGAGATTCATTTTAAAGAACACCAAGACCCACATCGATGTAATGAAATTTAGCCGAACGGTGAATTGGTTTGTTTGCCATAAAAGCCAATCCCCCACGGCTACTCGATGCGATGTTTCAACCGGTTTTCCGGCTATTACATTAACAACGCCAATACTCGTTTCCGTGCACGTCCCTGATAAACGACTTCTGCGTTCGAAGTTTATAAAGAGGGAGAGTTCCTCTGGACGGGATTAAAATTTTTAATATAACTCTTTGAGAGAAGAACCGAGCGCATTTCTGATGTCGATAGGAATATCTCGCCTACGAGGGAAAGGGGGAGAAGATTCAAGTGAAAGAAGAAGAAGAAGGAAGAAACGAATTTAATGAAACGCAAGAAACCTGAATGAAGGTGTATTTGTAATGCAAATACGCGTTGTAGCAGTCCCGAAGGGCCGAAAAATGAAAAGGCTCGAAACAGCCGGGAAGGAAATTGTCCGTTCCATCGCTCTTCGCTTAATCCGATTTCAAATTCTTCGACGTCTCCGAATCACGTCTCCCAGCCGGCTGCAATCTTGCCTAAAAAATCCTGATTTCTTTCTTTTAATTACCTCGGGGACCCGGCCGATCGTGAAACCGAGCGCACGCCTGGAATCCTTATTAAACGAAATCCGAATCCCTCCGACGGTATCAGAAGTGAAACCGGTGGTTCGTGTCTTAGAGGAACGAGTTTTACGGAAGTAAACGTAAGAAGTGGGATAGAGTGTGGCTTTAATTAAAGAAATTTTTACGATATCGGGGTTCTAATGTCCTCTTCTCTCATAACGGCTTCCGATAGCAATTTTCAGGTGGGAAAGTTGGGATCTGGAGAAATTGGGGTAAAAACTTTAAGAATTCTTAAGGATCTTCTGGTTGATAATTAATTTTATTGTTTAACAACGCCTGTGAAAAAATTTTCACAAATGGAGAATGTGAGATTTTTTAGGAGAGCGCAAAAAAATTTGTGTTTTGAAAATTAGTTAATTACCGCGATTTTTAAGCGTTCACTGCGAAAATTACCGCGATTTTTACGCGTTTACCGTGAAAATTACCGTGATTTTACCGCGAGAAAATTGTTCCAAATCGAAAATGTGAAATTTTTGAGGAAAGTGGAAAGAAAATGTTTGTTTGGAAAATTACTCAATTATCGCGACTTTTAGGCGTTTACCGCGAAAATTGCCGCAACTTTTACGCACTTACCGCGAAAATTACCATGATTTTTACGCGTTTACCGCGAAAACTACCGCGACTTTCCCGCATTTACCGCGAAAATTACCGCAACTTTTACGCATTTACCGCGAAAACTACCGCGACTTTCCCGCATTTACCGCAAAAATTACCGCGACTTTTCCGCATTTACCGCTAAAATTACCGCAACTTTTACGCATTTACCGCGAAAACTACCGCGACTTTTCCGCATTTACCGCGAAAATTACCGCAACTTTTACGCATTTACCGCGAAAATTACCGCAACTTTTACGCATTTACCGCAAAAATTACCGCAACTTTTACGCATTTACCGCGAAAACTACCGCGACTTTCCCGCATTTACCGCGAAAATTACCATGATTTTTACGCGTTTACCGCGAAAACTACCGCAACTTTCCCGCATTTACCGCGAAAACTACCGCGACTTTCCCGCATTTACCGCGAAAACTACCGCGACTTTTTCGCATTTACCGCGAAAATTACAATTTTACTGCGATCACGAGAAAATTCTTCCAAATCAAAAACCCGAAATTTTTAAGAAAAACGAAATAAAGATTCCTCTTTACAAAATGCCAAAGAGGAATTTGGAAAATACTCCGAACAATAAAATGAAAATTTTCAATTTTCCACTTGCGTGTTCCTCGTTTCCACTGTTTTCCTTGCCACCAACTGTAACATCGCCAAACGTTCACTTCTAAACGACCACCGCTCCTCCTTGGAACTCTACCGGGCGTGCAAAAGAGAAGAAAAAAAGCCGGCAGACAAATATTATCGAAACTTCAGCCGGGAAGATGTTAACGCAGGGAAAAGAACGAAAGAGTATACGACGAGTGTCGAGAATCGAAGGAATCATTATTTACCGAGAGGCTGGCTATTGTCCTCTTCGACGGATGCATTGTCGAATTAAGGGCTTTTGTGACAGCGAATGGTGAAGTCACACAATGCATTCACCTCTCTTTCACTCCTTTCAACGTTTCTTTCTACCCTCCGTCACCCTTCCTCCTGTTGATCACACAGATTTCCCTCTCTATTTTCTCCTACTACTACGTATACTACTCCCTCCGCGCGAATCGCTTTGACAGTTGCCTCGCAAATGAAAGCACTTTTCCGCCGAATAGACAAAATAAATCGAGTCCCCCGTACAATGTCGATGATTTCGTAACAATACGCGTCTGCCCGACGTCGACCTACGCACGAATAAATACGCAACCCCGTTTGCCAGACGATAAAGCCGCGTTCGTTCGTTGCGCCTCTCCCTTTATCGAATATCGTAGGAACCGGGTGTGATCGAGATCAGGTCGAACCTTCGGACATACCGCCGTTTCGTTACGACCTACTCTCGATTACTCTCGCTTTTGCTCCACTTTTGCTCGCTTTATGTATCCTTGGTTAGGTTCTGATTGTGTGGTTACCGATCCAATAGTGAAAGTCAACAAATCGAGCTCGCCAGAGTGAGAGTCTGTGTAGAGTCTAGACAATTTTGTCAGGTTTGATTAATTAGATCAGGATGAACGAAGATACGATAGATAATATTTTAGGAATTGTGTCACTGTTTGGTTATTTGTATTGATATACGTTAGCGATGACGAATTTCTGAGGATCGCAGAAGGTAATTAGACTGTCGCTATTTTGCTTTCGTACGATTTATGGCAGATACTTAGACTGTGTGTGGCAAGAGAGAGTGTTTGTCACTCCAAGTCACATAGAACTGATTGTTTGCAAGAAGACGTAAGAAAGTTTAGGGATGGCAAGCTTTAACCGAGATCGTGCGGTCTTCGGGTCTTTTTCGACCCATCGCCTTCTCATTTTCCTAATAACTTTCTCGGTTGTCAAATTTAAGTTCTCTCAACATTCCACGGAAAGTTTATCGTCTAGCTTCATATAGCGTACTGGCGACGAAAATTTGATATTCACGATACCCTAACAACGAACAAATTAGGACACCAATCGTTACCATCAAAAGCTGTTGAAAAAGGCACAATTTTACACCACCAAAGCTAAAAGCAACGTTAAACCCCATTTTTCTTTCTTTTCGTTTGTTCTTCCACTTCCGCAGGAGAGTCTTTACTTTTTCATTTCCTTCTTTTCAATACCAAAGTAAACCCGCCAAGCACCAAGTTGCACAACTGTGTTTCTCTGCATTCCAAAACAAAAGCAAATCGCAGGAACGGAGTGAGAATAAACGAGGGAAATTTGGAACCGTACGTTTTCGAAAAACGAGAGTAAAACGGCGAATAACAAAAGGCCAGGGGCGCGTGTTCTTCCAGTGATTTATCGATGATAATTAAAGTGCCGAACGTCACCGCCGGCTGCGTGTCGATGACCAATGGCCAGTGCGTGAGCCTCGTATTAATAGTACCTTTTAACATCCACCTCGGTTCCACGTTCATTTCCGTCGTTAAACAAACACGCCCATAGAATATCGTGTATGTAGGCGTGATTTTATCCGTCACTTTATGCAAATCGTCCAATTGATACCAATATGGCGACGTAAATAAAAAAATTCAAATTGAACGGTATCGATCATTCTCTATTATACCGACACACGCATTTCTCCCCCAATTAGCATGCTCTCCGGTCCATTCGAATCGATCGAACGAATAAACCTCTTAGTGTACTCTCTAGAATGCAAATAACCGTCGTGTACAAACATCGCAACTAACGACAGAGCTCGTCGTTTTACGGGACTTGAACTTTTATTTACGAACCTCGTCTAAAAATCGACGTCGAGAACAGTCTCGCGGGTGGATGTGATAAAAAAAAAACGCTGCCTATTATCGTTTTCACGCACTCGTGACGGTGCTTGAACGAGAGAATGGACCCTCGAAACTGCTCAAAATGCACTTTCGCGATAAACGTGCGAGTAGCTGGAAGCCCTTTTCCGAACGACCGGTTCGGGGGGAGTATCGAGAGACGCTGCGCGGGATACGTTTGCGACAGAGAAGAAAAGGGAGACCGTTTTAATGGCGCATGCAGGTGTCGGGATCCCTGTGGAAACGCTTCGTCTTTCGACGCTGCAACTTACTTTTTACGAACTTACCTTTGAAGGTGAGAGCACGGATTTCGCGACTGAACGCTCTTTCGTCGTCGAACAAAGAGAGTAATCATGGACCGAGAAATTAATAGAAGCAATGCACAATCGTTTTGCCCAACTGTGCACTTATTTTTATTTTCTATTTTTATTCTAAACAGTCTGTGATAAATTATATTCCTAATTTAAACAGAAAACTTAACATTCCTCAGATTCCTCCTTAACGTTTCTTCAGATTGAAGATGCCAGTTAAGTAGAATTCGTTCCATTTAATCAAATTCCCCAAAATATTGCAACACTTGGAAGATATTAAAATTTTTACTTTCCCCAGACTTCGATCTAATTCTTTCAAGGGATAGTACAGACACTCGGTAAAGCGTCTCAATTTCAGAAAGCCTGAAATAGTGGTCGAACACAGTATCGAAAGCTCACAAAGTTATGAAACGTACTTTCAATAACTTTCGAGAAGATTCGACGCAACTTAGGTGCACGAAATTCGCGCAGACTTACTTCGAGCTTCGCGTAAGAACCAAACAGAGAAAGAGAGAGAGCTTTTAGAACGACCGGTTACTCCGATATACACTTGACAACCTTCGTCAAAGGAAACTTCAAGACCGACTAGACACGTCAGGAAGCTTAGAGAGGAAGAATCGAGAAAGACTCGTGATCCTTGGAAACGGCGTAGGAAAGCTACGATCGTATTTTTCTACATCATCCTAACTATCTCCCGCTGGTTGAAAACACGACCTTATCGAAGTCGATACAGCGCCTTTTCATCGTGACGCATTAGTCGCGCGGGGACTTTGACGAACCAATTAAATAAATGGTGGAAAATTGTACAGGACGACGGTGGAACGGCGTCGAGGCGCCTTCATCCTAACGGCGCCACGGCGTTTCTTCCATTAAAGGGCCACCCTTGCCTTGCTTTCCTCTCTCCCGCGCCTTCGCCCTGTTGCAAAGCAGCATCAGGGCCACTCTCAGCCCTCGTCCTCTTTCGACGCTTCAGCGTTCGTTGTCATCGGTGGCGTTACTGGAATTACATTGGATCCACAAAGGGTTGAGAGAAGACTTTCATCAATGCATACGACGCCTCCATTGTTCTTCGCGTAAGATTGATTCCTCCACCCCCGATTTTGGCTTTCTGAATTTGGCGACCCTACTCTGTGGAGACAGAAGACGAGATACGTCTTCGAAATTGTAGGCTTTTCTTCTTACTCTGCACACGGTGTGTATACCCAGATGTTAGATATTTAGATTGTCGGGGAGAGATTATGGAACGATGACAATTGAGGAGATTTGCGGATGAGAGTTGTAGGTTTACGGATCCTTTTTTGATAGATTCTTTTTCAACTTTCTCCTTTACGCATGTAGAAGCAAACATATACTATTTAAAAAGCCTACCCACAAGGAAAATATTTTCGACGTATTCGTACAGTTTAGGAAAAATCCTGATCGATCTCATATGTACAACCATTTAGCAAACGTCTCAAGGCGTCCTACATTTCAAGTTTCCATCGTCATAAAGTGGCAGAAAAATATGGAACGAGGGCAAGGTGTGAAAAAGCGTCCTAAGTGCTGTAACGTTAAAAGGAGACCAGCGAAACTTAGAAGAACGCCTACATTCTAAAATTAAAAATCCCAAATTACAAACACATCGGTGCAATGAAACAAACTTTCCTCTTACCTCTGCAATATCACCAGGGTCGAGGTATCAAGGAATCTCGAATCCTCCCGCGAAAGGAGTAACCCACGCTTGAAAATTAAAAGTACTCAGTTCGATAAAACGAACTTCTCTCTTATCTCTGCAATATCACCGGGATCGAAGTATCAAGGAATCTCGAATTCTCCCGTGAAAGGAGTACCTAACGCTGAAAATAAAAAGAATCCCAAATTACAAAATAGTCAGTGCGATAAAACAAACTTTTCCCTTATCTCCGCAATATCACCAGGATCGAAGTATCAAAGAATCTCGAATCCTCTCACAAAAAGAGTAACCCACACTAGAAAATTAAAGATCCCAAATTACAAAACACATCAGTGCAATAAAACAAACTTTTCCCTTATCTCCGCAAAAGTCGAAGTATCAAAGAATCTCGAATTCTCCCGTGAAAAGAGTACCTAACGCTGGAAATAAATAAAATCCCAAATTACAAAATAGTCAGTGCGATAAAACGAACTTTTCCCTTATATCCGCAATATCACCAAAGTCGAAGTATCAAAGAATCTCGAATTCTCCCGTGAAAGGAGTACCTAACGCTGAAAATATTTCACGAGGTGAAATATACGGTCTCTCCCTGTAACCGTAACTCTTTTTGATCGAGTGGCCTCGGCCAGTATGCCACGGCTAGGCAGAAGCCAAGAGGATACCGCGGTGAATTGTAATAATGCACCTGCACACTACCAACGAACCTTATAGAACCCGCAGCCTCCCTCTTCTTCCCAGATGGATTTAGGTGTACTATCTCGAGTAGGAGGAGGCCGTGGATAGACGTATGAAAGCTCCGGATGCGGCATACGAAGCGAAAGTACACGGTGTGTAACCGTTAGGGACGAGGAGGAGCAAAGGAAACAGCCGGTTCCTATTTAGTGCTTCCTACGTCGACTATGTCAACGTTATTATACCGCAGATTCCCAAGGGAAGTGGAGGCCGGTGCCTGGGAGAGCGAGAGGGGTGTCCGACCCGTGGTCGAATACGTCGCAAAAGTGGTTTTTTAAAATATGAATAAAGTGTAACACGCTTGCACAGCTGAATGGTGGGGAGGCGGTGAGGAGCTTTGAGGCGGCCTGTAAATTATAGCAACACCTTGTCAACCGTGAACAAGGACGTTCCAAATTGCTGCGCCACGCGGAGAACGTAGATTAATGGATTCGATAGACGGTTACGCAAGGAAATAGGAAAATTTCTTCCTCGATTTTCCCCTCCCCGGGTTCAGCCTGATTAAAAAAATTTCATACACTCCGTGATTTTTAACCGACGTGGAACGAAGCTGAAGAATTCTATCGTAATTCTTCACTACAGAAAAATGTAATAATACGGTAATTATCTTCTATAATGTGATTTTTCTTCGTCCGTGAGAAGAGAAATTATGGGTGATTACAATTTCGCAGAAATTTTACCTTAATTTTTTCTTTAACGAAATTCCAATCTTGTAATATAATATATTTGTAGTGTGATTTTTCTTCGTTCGTGAGAAGAAAAATCACGGTTGATTACGATTTTATAAAAATTTTTGGGTCAACCTTAATTTTTTCTCTAATGGAATTCCAATCTTGTAATATAATTATAGGTATTTTTCTTCGCTCGTGAGAAGAAAATTTACGACTGATACCGAAATTTTGGATCAGCCTCAATGTTATTTATAACAGAATTCCAAATATGTAATATTAAAAATTCCAAACTGCAAGATAGGAATTTACTTGTTCCAAATTTAATTATCAAAATTTTATACATTCTACTTTATTGTGAAATGTTCATATACTGAATGAAATATTTTGAAACAAACAAATTCTGGCTTTTCTAATACGAATTCCGAGTTAACATATCACACGCAACGAATGTATTAGCGGTGACTAATACCCGTTTTTCCTGCCATCTGAGAATCCATCAATAATGCATCGCGAAGTATCGCTGACGCGGCCAGCAACATGTACGGGGTTCTTTAATAAGCGATGAGGCGTAACGATATCAAAACAGAGAGACACGAAAACCGCCGCCTCGAGAGACTCATTCTTCTTGCCCTTGCAACGGCGAATGAAGGAGGAGGTCTTCGAGGTAGAATATTCGGGATAACCGCAGCAATAACCGTTTCGACCCTCTACAGAGAGTGAGATTGAAGCTTCTTTTATTCTTGAACGCACACGGATCCACCGTGAGAGTTCACTCGCGCTACCTGAAGAGTTTAATGAAAATTTTTCCTCCGGTCTTACGTTTATTCACTTACCGGTGTCATAATATTCACGGGTGAAAGTTCATGATCGTAAACGTAAATAGCAAATGACGTCGAAAATTCCGCAAACGAGTTTGACGAAATATGTCACTCGAAAAATCAAACTTAGAAATTGTATATCTTTTTAACTTTATATTTTCAAATCAAAAGAAATTTTATTAAAGAAACCCTATTCAAGCACAGAGGTGAAAAGTTCGAAAAAATTAAATCTGGTCTTTCTCTTTGAAATTTCGTATTTTACACTTTTTTAAATAAAAGAGAAACTGGAATAATTACGTTTACACCGGTGGTAGACTTTTCGTATCACCGCAAAAAAATGGTGAAAAAGAAACGGCGAAAGAATTGTACCCGAATGAGCATTCGACCAAATGTCTGACCATAACCGCGCTTAAATCACTTGCGGCGTAGGTTTAATAAGCCTCGTAACCGCGAAAGCGTATTATCGTAAATTCATGCGGAACGATCGCTATAAAGAGGTGCCTACATTATCGGAAACCAAATACGCCTCTTTATCTGCCCCCCTTTGCGTCGAAGAGGGAAACGTTTACGAACGGGAGTAGCAGGGTTGTGTAGCACGCTTGTTAGAAATCACCGAGACTTTCACGACAACGTCAACTCTCGAGAGGTATCGCGAAAAGAGGCATGAAAATACGCTTAACGATCTTAAAGAATACGCAAAGTCTCGCGAGACGAGTTTCTTTTTTTCTTCTCTTTTACTCGAGGAACGAGCATTAGCTCCATGCACGTCGTCTTTTCTCTCTTTTTCTTATTTCCCAACGCAAGACGAAACACGTACAAAGTATCGTCGACAGCCATTGGTTTTACAGACTCGCGAGCGAGAGTTTCGAAGTACTCGAGGAGAAAGAAGGAAACGAGAGCGGAATTTTTTCGTGGAAGCGGGAGAAAATAAATAACATCCCCTAAGAAGGGTGGCAGAGAGGTAAAGAGGAACTGTTGCCTGGAAATATATCAAACCGTTCCTTCGGGTGCTCGTCTCACCGTGTCAGACTATGTTTTATATGGTCCGCCGGCTCACTGAAACAATAATTCAGCTCGATTTCGCGCTTTGCTCGGGCAACCCTTGGTACGGGACTCTTGTTCGTACGATGTAATCGGGTTTGTTCAGGGTTTCTACGGGGAATTAGAAGAATTTCAAATTGTAGAAATTTGAAAAATTTTTTTATTGTAATTTATTGTAATGAAAATACGTCACGTATGTAAGGGCTTTTAACCCTTACCGAACCTCGTTCTATTCTTCCACGAGAACGTTCTCTTTTCCAACTCCTTCAGATTTTAGTTTCCGTTCTTTTGTCTCTCCCCGGGTTAAGACTTGCCTTCGTCCTCGAGTGGCCTAAGAAGCGCACATGTGGCATCCAGGTTCGCACGAGGACGTTCCGTTTCCACCACTTTCTCCACTTCTATCTTTATTTATCGCTACTCCTGTCTCCCTGTCCTAACAATATAAAAACCCAATACGCCTACACCTCCGGACAGTTTTTCCTTTACCGACCATCGCGACGTACCCGCCGAACCGCTGCCGCCGGGACAATTAACAAAGTAAACGATTGTATTTTCTGGACCAATTGTACGCCGACCATACACTGGTACTTTAATAAATTGAGGTGAAAACAGTGTAACGACGTTCCTCACCCACCTCAATCTTAACAATATTTCGTCGGGACAATGTCGGAAACTATATTTATTTCGTCGTCGTTGACTCCTCGTCCTTGTCAACTACGCCATGCAATTTGTTCTCCTACAATTCTTACATTCTCACTATACTTACAATTCTTAACGCGCCCTTACATACGGGCCTTGACGCCCCTCTCTTGCCTTCGGGAATCCCTGGCACAGGTTGGGGGTCCTTACCTGACCCAGCCCTTAGCGCGTGGGGGAGTCAGCCGTTGGGACCGGGTTTCTCCGCAGACCGAGAGGTCTGCGGGTCATAAACTAGCCCGAGTCCCTACATTCACTCTTACACGTATCCTTGGTACGAGTCTTATTGGATTAATGGGTTAAATAAATGGTGTTCACTGTGAATTCTCTTGAACGTATTTTATTTTCTTTGGCGCGGAAGGACGTCTTAACGCTTTGAAAATCGCAGTCGAAGTGAAAGTGGAAAACTCGTAAGGGCACTGTTGTCCACTTAAGAAAAAGAGACCAGGACTGCATCAGCCTTTTACCCAGGCACCTTAGGTATAAACAGTTACAGGCCCATGGGTCCGATGACATCTGGTCATTATGTTATTTTCACTAGCAACGAAAAATTTTAGACTGTAGAATTTTGAATAATTTTTAACTATAATTCTTAATATTGAATACTATAATACGAGTGGTGTAATAAAAAAGCAAATCCATCAACCTCGTCGTAAAATTTAATTTTCTGTATCAACCCTTTGAGGACTGCGTTCTATGTCGAGACACCGATTAATTGTACCACACGCAACTATCAGGTGTAGAAATGAATTCATTCCGACTGAATTCACATAATTGATTCAAAGTTTCTATCGTGATGGTATTTGCAAGTTGCCAGAAAAGTGGCAGAAGATCGTCGATAATAATGGAAATTATTTCGACGTGATCTGTTGAAATCGTACTAGAACTCTCTTCAGTAACCCGAAAATTCAAAAAAATTTGAAACTTCGCAGAAACGTAGTTCAATAGACGTGCTTTCACCCCGAGGACCGTTTCATTGCCTGAACAAAAACTGATTTCCCCATTAACGTCAATTAAACTACATTTCCGCAAAGTTTCAAACTTTTTGAATTTTCGGGTTACCAAAGCTGCCTCGTCAGTCACAAAAGAATTAATGGAGAACATTCTCTAAAAAATATCGAAACTAAACGTCAAAAACATGCTCTATCTTCTTCAGCACACGGCAACACCGCTACCTCTAAACCCCATTACCGCATCATCCGAAATAAAATCATCAATTCTCCCGACTCGTCAGCGTAAAATTGCCATCCCCGCGCGCCAAAAGAAGAACGCGACGTGTTGAGCGCGGAAAAGTTCTTCGCGCGGAAATTGGATTACAAACGGCCGCAAAGGGACGACGATGGCCACGGTGGCTACCAACGATGTTCCGAACGTCCGTCCACGCACACAGAAGAAACCAAAGGAGAAAGAGAGAGAGAGAGAGAGAGAGAGAGAGAGTGAGTACGATTCGATATTCGAACGAGAACGGTTAAATTGAGTCTAGCCGATTCTGGACTTGGAGTGGTGCTTGCCAAGGCAGTAGCCCTAACTGTGCGCGCGGATCGTCGAGTCAAGTTGCTGTGCAATTCTATCGAGGGGCCTACAGAAGCTAATTGGCCGGTCAGCCCTTCGCTCTGGAGCTGTTCCCGAGTTAGGTTCCCAGCATTGCGACAATGCAATTTACGTATACGCCGCGGTCCATTCACCGGCGAAACCTCAATTCCGTTCAGGAAACGAAGAAGGATCCCTTTCAAGGGGATACGGGAGATCGTTCGGTGTGCCAAGATCGACTAGCACAGACGTGCTCCTAACGGTGGTACACGAATACGCGTGAACACGATGCAGGAAGAGAGAGAGGGGGATTCTCTGCTAGGTCGAATCGACATTCTGAAGATTCCGTAAAAATTCAACTTCAATTGGCCCGCATGAAGCGCGAAACGCGAAACGATGATTATCGGGGAACAATGCTGGGTGGTTAGAGGGATGAAATTCCGGGATCTGGAAACCTTACCTCGGTGCTCTGATCAGTCGAATGGGTTTTTGATGAGGAAAAAGTAGTTGGATAGTGTTCTTGGTAAGTAAAGTTTTTAATTAGTGTTTTGTGGTGTTGTGAGCCACTGTGTGGAGCGTAATTAGAGAGATAATTAGTAGAGAAATAGGAAGGATAGTTAATTATACGTTTCCTGGAACTAGGTGATCTAGGAAACTTAGATCAATTGATCCTTGTTGTTTTATGTGATATTGTGGACGTGGCTGTGTTGGTAGCAAGATTAAAATAAAATTCGAAGATCGTTCAGTATTGATTTTTGACCCAGTGGTAATTTGATAGATAAAGTATCGTGGTTGGGTTTTATTGAATATCTTAGTTTCATGTACAGTGAGTCGCAGAACTGTTCATACACCCTTAAAAAAATTACTTTTTTAAAATTGGACCAAACTACTTGAGCTTTTTTGAGAAGTTAGAAGTAGATATTAGTTTACTAGATGATCTGTGGAAAGTATTTTGATAAAACTGCAACTGGTCGGAATCGCGAAGAAAATAGCGAAGGTCGCTTTTTAAAACTTTCTTATCTGAACATTTTGTAGAGTTATGTCAGTTATGTGCATGTTGAAAATGTTCATCGAAATCAGTTCTGTGACTCGCTGTATTTACTTAGAACGAAAATTTTGAAAGGACTAACATTTTGAAAAATTTATACATGTTTTAATCAGAGTGCTTTATTATCTTTATAATTCGTCGTTTATAGCTTTCTTAGCAATCTCAAAATTCGAGAAAGCTATTTATATAAGTTCCAACGCGATCCATTAAAAGTGAATTTTTCTAGAGGATTTCCTATAGGAAACTCTCAGGTGAAAAGAAGAAAACGAAAGCTAAGTAAAGTTTTCTGCGGCGTCCTCTCTAGAAAAGCTCTAGAGTTAAGTTTGCTCTACAGATACAAATGCTGAGAAAAGCTCAAACCCAAAGTATAAACTTTTTAATAATAGTTTAATAATTAAATAATACCCACTTTTTAAAATTAACATACGCAACAACAACATCGACAGATATTTTGCATAAACATAAACGACTTATTAATAGAGAATTTCGTTCTTTTACCGTCGATAAAAACACACAGAGCTTTCGACTGTCCACGAGTGGATAAAACAGAACTCCGGTCGATAAAACAGCGAAAGGCTGATAGAGAGAACTTACGCAAGCTCTACAGAATTATCAACAGTGGGACGAACTTCGCCAACACTTGGAATGCAGGCCAAGAGCTTTCCTCGATACCCACGAAAGAATATCGACCACCGTGGGTATACATGTACAAAAGAGACGAAGCAAATATTGAATTAAGGAGCCCGAATAGTGGAAATTAAAGAGACGCCTCGCGAAGCGATTGTCGCTGGTGGAATGGGATAATAAGACGTACTCTTTTTGTGAAAGCCTGGAATTACGGAATCTAGATGAAAGCTCGTCGCCATGACTCCCAAGTGGTACATACGACACTGAATTCAATTAAAGTCGATTTCTTTTGACGCTGACAACCGAACTTGCTAATGATGCATTCAGACTGAAATAAGAGTAATTTTGCACCTTTTAATGACGTCATAAGACGTTTCATCAACCGTGCTATTTTCTGCTTAACACGTCGGGTAAAGTATATTTTCTGTGATTGCAAATAAATATGAATACATATATGTATGATTTTACTGTTCGTTTATTTTTCACTGTTCGTGCATTCCAAAAAAGAAAAAAGATATATTTTTTTTTACATCTCTGTTAATAGTGAAAAATCAACGATCAGGAAAATTTACACTTCACTTTAGATTTCTGTTAAACTTACTGCTCGTTTATTTTTCACTATTCGTATATTTCAAAAAGGAAAAAAAAATATATTTTTTTAATATTTCTGTTAATAGTGAAAAATAAAAAATCAGGAAAATTTCAGCTTCGCTCTATGTTTCTGTTAGTTTTACTGTTCAATTAATTTTCACTATTCATACATTTGAAAAAAGAAAAATACATACGATATATATTTTCTTCTTTTTTTCTGAATGTATGAATAGTGAAAAACAAATTTTTCATTTTATATTATAGAAAAATTATAGACAAGCATATTTCACAATTCTTCGACCATATATTAAACAATTAGCGATGGAAATTTCTATTAGCTCGATCGCCGTATTCGCACAGTTTTTTCTCCCTGGAAGTAGCAGATTTCAATAAAGAGCAGCGTTCGATAAAATACGTGTTTAATCAGGCAGAATTGGATCAGGATGAAAAATTTAATTAAACAGCATCGTATAATCGTAATATCGTTGAGCCACTTGAACGGCTCCTAATTTAACCTTTCGTTATTTCTCATTCGTGAAATTTTCAATGAATTTCAATTCGGAAAGAATGCAATTTTGTTCCGATTAAATGCCGGATTAAAAAGTATTCGTTATCGCGTGCAATGTTGCTCTTGAAAGAGCGCGACGGTACTTTTATCACTTCCCGCCGACAGATATTGAATTTCTCATTAGTTTCTCCATGTAACACGCGGAGGACGCAACAAAATTGAAAAAAGATGTTCAGATGACGATCGTCTGAATTATGTTGCACGCGACGAAACGCGAATACCTTCGATACACGTTTGCATCGGAAATATTTCTCGTACAACGAATATATTTTAATTATTGAAACAAACCTCCGCAGAATAATGTTTGCAAATTTAAATTTTTCTATACGACAGATAAATAAATATGTTTTATAAGGAGAAATAACTGCAGAATGCTTTTAAGCCATATTTACGTTTTCTCTGAAATGCCGTATTTCGTTTTCGAAATCAAACGATTAAAACTTTTTTCAATAAAAATGGAAACTCGTTTGAAGGAAGTTTCAAAGAGTGAAATTTCGCTTGGGTCGTCCTTGACGTAAATTACCTATGGAGGGTTAATTATCACAAATGTCAAATCTAAATATGAATGCTCAGATATAAAGGGAGCGCTCCATTTTTTCAGACTCTCTTTTCCTTAATAATCACAGACATCGTCGATTCTGAATAAAAATACTCAGACCTAAAAGAAATTCTCCATTTTTTTTTACATTTTCCCATTTCCTTAATAATTACAAATATCGTCAAATCTAAATAACAATTTCTTTTGCACTTTCTCTTTTCCACAATTATTACAAATTTTTAATTTTGATAAGAATACTCAGAAATAAAAGAAACCTTCCATTTTTATTAAACTTAAATAAGAATACTCAAAAATAAAAGAAACCTTCCACTTTTTTTACACTCTCTCTTTTCTCTAATTGTCACAGATGTCGTCAAACCTGAATAAGAATACTCAGACACAAGGGAAACCCTCCACTTTTCTTCTCTCCTATTTCAAAATTGCGAAAATTCTACGCGTTCCTCGATTTTATTAGTATTCATTGGAAAACTACCGTTGTAAAATCAAGGGGGACTGTCGGTATCGCGAGAGAGCGAATCGGTGTGGAAAAGATGAGTCGCTTTAACGATTCTCCATCTCCGGATTGGATTATGGTGCATCTCTTCGCGGGGAAGGAAACGATCCGATGGTGAATTTCCGACGGTTCGTTTCCGTCTCCCCCCGACGTTTAGTCATGGAATATACTACCTATTGCGCCCTAGTTACTCTACTGTAATATTGGATCTCTCAAACCGTCATTATAACCACTTCGGAATGTTGCTACTGTTACGATAATATCCCCTTCAACCCTCCGCGTTTACAACCATTCCACCACACGATTGCATTCAACCAACCAACAAAATCTTCCAACAGGTCAGCCAATATTTATAATCCGATATTGCCATGTTAATTTCGCCAAACGTTACGATTTCACGTTGCACTAATTCGCGTGATAGACAAGGATAAAAGACGAGAGATCGAAGAACACTCGGAACGAAGGAAAACCAAGAACGCAGCCTATGCGGTTGGACAGAACCGAATTCGGTCCTCGTGAAAAGTTTTACGACAGAGGCCTGTGACAGTAATCAGAGCTAAGTTATTCCGGAACGTCGGTAGAAACTTCAAAAACGAGTACGATAGAGCAGACGCGAAGCGAGTTTCAACAAAGATATTCATAGACAATTGCCAACCTTTCGACAGTTTATCCCATTGTTGTATACCGAAATTATCTGTTATTCCAAATCGCGCTGTAGATTTAAGAGTTAGCCTTCAATTCTCATTTTGTAAATACAGTATATTCTCCACAAGTGTCAGACCGCAAGGCAGCTAAACCTGACACTCGTAGAATCAGGGACTACGTTTTCGAGCCACGAGCCCGCCTTTGTAGTATGCCGAACGTAGACAAGGACAGCAAACAAAAGATAAGCATGAAACGACAGTCGAGGCAATCAAGCGATTTAAATATCAACTTTTTTAAATTTACGTTTTTTTATCCCGAAATTTTTCTTAGCATATTGATGAGATTTTTCTGATGAAAATGACATCAAACACGACATAATTTGAACAACATTTACTTATTAACACGTTCACGCCAGATTTACAGGTTGCTGTCAGGCGGCCACAAGAAAATACATTTTAAGCATAGGATTATAGTATTATGCTTTATAATTTTTTGAAATCAATTGAAAATATGTCTAGCTAGCTATGACGTTCAAAATTTTTAGTTGACAACATTTATTTTATTTTAATTATTCTAAACATTTGAGGCACTCCAGTCACTGATGACCACCATGACCATATCGAGGAAACAATCTAACGTTAAAACTTATTGAGTGATTAATTTAATTTCATAATATATCGCTTTAACGAGCCACCGTTTGGTTGCCAATTGTTTATCACATAGTCGGCCTACTTCCACGTAAAAAAAAAAAAAATGTAGGGTCG
>NW_017100174.1:424640-455164 GCF_001263275.1 Habropoda laboriosa
AACTTTAAGTAGTTCGTAAGATAAAGTAAGTTACTTCTAAGATAATAAAATGCCTTGAAAAATTATTCAGATTCTATGGTAGATATGAAAGTTCCATTTAACATCAAATTTTAACATCGGTCTGCCAATAGCAAATTAGCAACCAATTGCCTACGAAGCACAAAGAAGAATTTCTTCAATTTTCTGATATAAAATTTCACAAGAAGTAGCAGTAAAGGAAGATTAAATAAGAAATGTAATTCTGTGACAAATTTTTCCCAGTGTTTTTAATATGTTACACAATAAAAAGTTACATTACGTGGTAAGATACTGTATCTCATCTTATATACTTTACTTTTCAAACATTTGTATCAGACTTTTCTGCGATTTTTCAATTGCATTACGCATTATTGCAATAATTTCTATCGTTACATTTAATTCTAATTGTTTAGTAGCTTTTCTGCTGCTATCGACCCTACATTTTACTGACACTTGTGGAATCGACCCTTTTTTTTTTTTTTTACGTGGAGGTAGGCCGACTATATGTGCTAAACAATTGGCAACCAAACGGTGGCTCGCTAAAGCGATATATTATGAAATTAAATTCATAACTCAATAAGTTTTAACGTTAGATTGTTTCCTCGATATGGCCATGGTGGTTATCAGTGACTGGAGTGCCTCAAATGTTTAGAATAATTAAAATAAAATAAATGTTGTCAACTAAAAATTTTTCACGTCATAGCTAGCTAGACATTATTTTCAATTGAAAAAAAAAATTATGAAGCATAATACTATATAATCCTATGCTTAAAATGTATTTTCTTGTGGCCGCCTGACAGCAACCTGTAAATCTGGCGCGACAGTGAACGTGTTAATAAGTAAATGTTGTTCAAATTATATCGTGTTTGATATCATTTTCATCAGAAAATGAGAGAAAAAATTCCAGATGAAAAAAAGTAAAAATTAAAGAAATTATATTTTTCTATTATAATTTGTGGAGTCGTGTAATCTCGTAAAGGAAACCGACTGGTGTAACGTTACACGCGCTTGACTGACTGCGAGCGAGATAACATGGGCGCAGCAATGACGCAACCTAGGCGTAGGACTATCTCTACTGTCACTTGTAGAATCCAAACTTACTGACTCTTGTAGAGAATTTACTGTACCCGAAGTTTCGATAACCAATGACTTCATCCTTTTCGTACTACTCATCCTCGAACCTCGACCTCATCTTTCCCTGACTAATTCCGTCTCACCCTCGAACTCTGTCTGCCCTTGGTATACCAAACCCTTACAAATCCTAATCCTCACTCCTCAAGATACGAACACATGTATTGTACATACGTCCTTTCTCAAAAATCAGAGAGATCGGTCCTTTTACCTGTTAAACTACCGAATAGTCCGCTAGCGACACTTATTGTATTCTGTCGTTTAATAAACGATTAGTACACGGAATACAACAGTTTCAAAAACGACATCCATAGACAATTACCAACTCATTCATATTGTTATACCCTGAAATATTTTCTTTCTTAGTCTTAGTCTTATCTGTATCCATAACTCCTCACCTTCCAACTCTCCTCTCAACTCTCCTACACAGTCATAATCCAAAGATCCTCTTCCTCAAACCCTTAAGTAGCCCTATTTTTCCATCCTCGAGTCATTCTCTATTTTATCATCGCTAGTTTTAATAAACTTTCTTTTCTGCGTAACGTCGATCTTTAATTGCCCCAATACCTGCCCTCAGTTTCGAGAAACTGAGGCAAAACCAGGCATCGCAATATTGTAGGAACCGACGACGGAAAAATATTGAGGGACCCAACACGGGAATCGAAACCCGGGACCTTCAACTTAGCAAGCCGAGTCTTTGCGCACTCCCTCTCTATTCTCCCGTGCCGGTCTCCTATTTTTGGGTACGGAGGCCCCGATACTACGATATATTAACCTCTTTACCTCATGTGAGAAAATCCTTCCCGAAGACGGTGAAGCGAGCATCTTGAAGCCAGGCCCAGCACGCTCGGTGGGGGTGACTGCGCCCCTTTGGGCCTTTCCCTGGGCCTGTTCGCGTAGGGTTGGACAGGGATCGACAGGACGACGCGTCCGCACTCTTCACGAGACCCTCGAAGCACACTTTTATAGAACGAAGCACACGATATAGACTTTGAATAACATATACTATTGTAAAAACGTAGACACGTTCAATTAATTTCACGCCCACCCTACTCCGAGTCAAAGTACTTTCTGACACTCAAGAGAGTTAGAAAGGGACGAGATATTGTTATCACAACTACCACGCAGGGTTACGTATCCCACATTTTAAAAATGTACGCCCACCCTACTCCGAGTCAAAGTACTTTCTGACACTCAAGAGAGTTAAAAAGGGACGAGATATTGTTATCACAACTACCACGCAGGGTTACGTATCCCACATTTTAAAAATGATCACACACGGCGTAACTATTAAAAATATACGCGTAAAATCTACATTCTTTCGACCGTAAATCACACTTTTATTAGACAGTCAAACTGTTAAATAAATCGAATTAAAAGTTAAACGTACATTTCTTTCACGTGTGACATTTTCTTTAGCGAAACGAGAGAAGTTTCGATTGACTCGATACCGTATACATACATACACACTGTATAACCTAACAAATTTCAGGCAAGTTGCAATGGCGGCTGTGCAAGGGGTGAACGAGCTTCTCGAATGGCGGGCGTGAATGAACTTCTCGCGCGTTCGGTGTGAAAGACAAGTGTTTGGTATAGCGTGGAAGAGATCGAGTGGCTGTTTGGGTTTCAGCTTCGGTTTCAAGTGAAACGCGTGCCCGAATGAATTCTAGGAATGCACGTGAAGTTTTAAACGCAAGAAGGATTTTCGACGTTCGAGTGCGCCGCGGTTTTGAGTGGTCCGTGTGATCGAGGATTGAATGGATTGATCAATTAGAGGAGGGAAAAATCGAGGAGTAGAAGAAAAAAGAAAATGAAAAGGTAGGAAATGGAAGATAGAGGGTACGAGGCAGAGACGGTTGGGGAAATTGATCGAGGGAAAAGTTTGCCAGAAGTAATTCTGGGAAAATAAGAAGAGTGTTACGTGAAGAGTCCCGACGCAGCTTCGATATCTCGATGTAGCTTAAATTCATTTTAGACACATTTTCTATATTACACTATCGAGCTATATAAATTATTCAATCGGCGTGTCATTTTTATTCAAAAATTATATCAAACGATGATTTTTACGAAAGAAAGATATGCTCTTTAAAGGGACACACTATCCTGAAGCGTATAAAAATTGGAAAAGTTTACTCTGCGTTACATGAATTTATTCGATTTTATATTTAAAAATTATTTAATCGGTGTATATCGAGAGAGCTACATTTTTATTCAAACATTATGGTGAGTTTTATGAAAGAAAATCGCGTATGAAACATTTGAGAATTTTTTTTTTAACAATTGTTCGAGCGTACCGACGGCCTTTCCATAGAAACAGTATTGCTTTATCACAGTAAAAATTTCGAAGACTCTACACCCGGACACCACATGCGTCAAGACCCTCGACACCAATAATCCTATGTACACAGCAATGTAACAAATCTATGTAACAACAATTTCCCCACTTCCACACCATCAGACAGATACCCCTCAAGCATCCCTAAAACACCAATCACCACACATTTCCACCACCTCTTCCGCACTCACACCACCGATCACAACACACACCCAGTTAATAAAAGAGACACTCCAAAAAAGGAACTCGTTTAGCTTTCGAAGCGCACGCAACAATATAACACATTCGACATTAGTGGAACTCTCCGGACATTAGTTTATCGGGAGAGAGCGACGCGAAATATATATCGTAATACAGTAATGTCTCCATAAGTGTCAGTCCACAAGGAACCTAAACCTGACACTTGTAGAGTCAAGGACTACGTTTTCGATTCTCGCGCCCGCCATTGTAGTTTGCCGAACGTAGACAAGGACAGCGAATAAAGGATAAGGATGAAACGTGAGTCGAGGCAACCAAGCGATTTAAATACCAACTTTTTTAATTTTACGTTTTTTTATCCCGAAATTTTTCTTAACATATTGATGAGATTTTTCTGATGAAAATGACATCAAACACGACATAATTTGAACAACATTTACTTATTAACACGTTCACTATCTGGCGTGACAGTGAATAAGTAAATGTTGTTCAAATTATGTCATCAGAAAAATCTTAGCAACATGTTAAAAAAAATTTCAGATGAAAAAAAGTAAAATTAAAGAAATTATATTTTTCTATTATGAATTGTCGAGCCGTGAAATCTCGTAAAAGAAACCGAGTGGTGTAGCGTTACACGCTTGACTGACAGCGAGCGAGATAACATAGGCGTAGGACCATCTATACTGACACTTGTAGAATCCAAACTGGCCGACACTTGTAGAGAATTTACTGTATTTTATGCCGTATCGACAATTAAACGAAAAGCTTCAATTTTTTCACAGCACATAAACGTAACTTCCAACCTTTTCCTCCAATTAAAAAAATTCCCAAAGTTGACCTATTTCTGGCCGCTTCAAGATAGTGTACTCCCTTAATTAAATTCCTCTATTTCCGTCAATCACGAATAGAAGCAGAATTGCAACTCTCAAGAAACGACAGCGACTGAATTCGCAGCGAAGGTATACACTCGAATTAGATCAAACCGATAGATTTCGTACGTGTCTCCGATTAAATTCACTTCTCGGATAAAGCGTCCGATCGAATTTAGAGACGACCGATACTTAAAATAACCTTTACGGTTCTATTTACGAAGAAAATGAAAATACCGAGCGTTCCCTTTGATTCGCCAAAAATTGAAACTACTCCATTCACGTTTCATTTCTTTCAAAATTCGTCTGAAATTGAAAAGCAAGGACCACTAGAATGCTCTCGAGAAAATAACACGAGAACAAATATTAAACGTATCGCGAGAGTGCGAAACAATATTGACGAACGTTGTCGCGGTTAATTTGCATTTCGAAACGAAATTCGCAAACAAATCACGGATGAAGTACGGCATCCGGGAAATTATCGTTCTCCTAGTAATTGTAATATGCTAAAGATCATCGATTTTCGATACCATCTATCCACGAGGAACTGGTCGTTTATTCGCGCGCGCTATTCGAATGGAAAGCGAAATAATAAATTTCCACGTTTCCCGTTCGACCAATAAACCGCGAAGATCTACGTACCATTGCGTAAACTCGTTCGGTTAGTCAAAGATGTTAATAACGATGGAATTATGTTTGAGGGTGCGATATTCAATGGAGACGAACGGGAACACGAGTGTAATTGTTGATCGTGTGAAAATGTGATTACTCGTGCGAAGAAAATTTCTGGTACTCGCGTTGCATCTGACTGTAGTGGAGTCTTAATCCGATGTGTCTGAGCGAGGCGAATGGTGCAGAGATTCGCGAATGAAAAATCGTGTCAAGTGTCATCGTTTACGAACGATTCTGCGATAAGAAGGGACGATACAACGGCGTACAAAGGAAAACGGGTCCGTGAATCCGAGCAACGTCGATTAAGGGAAATCCCAACTGGAAGACTCTTCAGCCGTTACATCGGAGAACATCAAAAGAGCAATCGAACGAGTAGATTGAACGACACATCTTGCCTCTCACAGTCAATTCGTCTATGATCCCTTTTTAATTACCTTTGATCACGCTCTCGCGACCGATCGTTTCTCCAATTACTTCTCTCCCGTTTTTTGTCTCGTTCGGTTAATTAGCTGTAATGTTTTCGGTTAATTTTTCTGTATCGTAGAAAAATAATGCGTGGAACGAACGTGAGAATTTATTGTAGCGAAGATTTTTTGGAAATTGAAGCTCGAATAGTACAATTTTTGGAAAAATTGTGAAAGATCGTGAGAGGTTGGATGGTACAGTTTGTGGAAGCGATGCAGCGAGGTCGTAAATTGAAGAATTAACCCTGGTAACAGGTGGAACACTTGGTAAATTAAAATCGTCTTCATTTTTATCAACATCGGAACGAAAAAGATTAGTCTGAAGTTTCGGATTTTTCTCTAATTGAAATTTGTGCTCGAGGGTTAATATAATATCGGTAAAAAGCGTTATTCGTAATTTCTACTGAGAGACTGAGGATATCAGAACTTTTATTGATTACCGAAAGAGTGGAATAGTGTTTTTGGAAAATTCGATTCCTTGAAAAATAGGTAATTTATTACAGAGGCCCTTGAAGCCAGCAATCTAGCTAATTCGCCTGATTTTGGATAAGTGCGTTCGTTAGAAAAGGATTGAGGGTTCAAGTGAACTCAATATTAACGATTTCACGATACCTCAAAATCCGCATATTTCTGGATAAGTCACCAGGTGCGTTTAAAAAGGACTAAGGGTTCAAGTGAACACAATATCAGTGATTTCCCGATATCTTAAAATCCTTGTATTTCTGGATAGGCCACGCAGTACATTAAAGAAGGATTAAAGGTTCAAGTGAACACAATATCAACGATTTCCAAATACCTGAAAAAGGGAAAATAGCCTACACAGTATCCAACACTCCCAATCTCCCTCAAATTACCATTCTACCGCCCAAATTACACGTACAATCAACGCCTGACTGATTTCACATCTCTACGTCGCTTCCGCCTACTGTACCAAATTTCTGCGGGATACTCTGCATTTTTGTGTGAACGTATTCCATCAGTTAACCACCGCGATCGATGAGAAAAATTATCTCGCGTACACCGGAGACTCAATAAAGAGACGAAACACGGGGCTGGCCCGGTGATAAAAGATTTATCGATTCACGATAAACCTGTACAGCCGTGTTTCGAGAAATAGTAGCCGGTAAACACAGAAGAGAGAGAGAGAGATAGAGGGGAGAGAGAGATTCGTGATTAGTTGGCTGTATATTTCCAGCGTGGGTCGCGATCACTTTCGTGCCACGAACGAGAATCTATCGCGTGGACATATTGGATTTGAACGGGAGGATCTAAAGCTCGTTTCCTATCAGTACGTAATCTACGTATAAATGTGAACGCGTGTGTGTGTGTGTATCCGCGTGTTTCGATCGTCGACACGGAAAGAAAAAGAGAGGAAGAGGAAACGAGAGGAGAAGGAAGATCGTGCTGGGGCTCTATTAAAACGAAAAGCTGCCGGGAACTTGGTTCAACGATCACAAAAGATCTAGACGAATTTAAACTACACTTAAAATGGATAGTGAACCAGCCGTTCGCTTCAAGTACAACTTATATTTTAAGGACATTGAGAATGTGCTAATTGGAAATACGTGAAATTCGGAGGAACTCGGCTGAGAGTAGTTTCTTGTAGAATTTCCTCGTGCCTCTTTGGTTACAGGCTTATTAAATAATAAAACAATTTATATTGTACAGACACAGTTCCAAAATGTGTAAAAATCAGAATTTCTCAATAAAAATTTGTCTAATTTTTTAGTACAATATATAAATAATATTCGAAAATATTTGGACACCTTTGGACTTGCCTACTCTCGATTAGATACAAAATTATATTGCTATGTGACAGTTCTTTTGCAAGAAAGAAGCAGTTTCGTATTCTTGAGAGAACTCTCGTGCGAGCAAAAATTTGATGGAAAAAGAATCACTCTTTATCAAGGAAAATCGGTGTTGTGGAATACAAAAGATATGCAGAATATCGTAACATAGGAAGAGAACGTATTACGTACTGTAAGTTTAATGCATTTTCGTGTATACGACGTTGCAACACAAACTAATCGAAATTACCTCCATTTACTGTATTAAAGAAATATTCAAATTCTTAGTAAAACTGAATATTTTAAATATTCACAGTATAATGCTCACTATTATTCATCTTAATAATATTTTAAATATCATACATATTTTTCTTTCGTTATATCAGTGTTCCAATATTTTTCGGAATAACTGCAATTCCAAACTGTGCAAAAATAAAAATTTGTTTACTTTTTATTAAACATTACCCAGTTATCTACGGCCCTGAAAATGTCAGCCAACTTCCACGCAATATTAATTATATCAATATAGTATTGTTCAATCAACGTCTAAAAGATTCATCAGTTTCGCGAAACACGACAAAGTTTAGACGTGAATGACAGCATTGATACGGTTCCTTCGACATTTCCTGCTCGCTGAACACTTATGTTTGACCTTGTTTCCAACTTGTAGCTGTTTTTGTCCCCGTAATTCCTGTGTGAAACTGAACTTCCCTCTTGTTCCTCTTTAACAACGGCTCCAAGCGGCGTGGGATATCCGAGAAGACTGTGGCCGCAGAAAAAATGCCCCGAATTCGCTACAAAACCAACGGGGGCAATTAGTATTAATCGCAAAAGACCTTGCTAATTTCGAGATAAAATTTCCCCGTTAAATCTCTCGGACAAAAGACGATTATCGAAGTTCCACCGGACATTCTGAAAAAGCGACGAAAAGAAACTTGTCGCCATTTTGAAACTGCCGGGAAACTTCTGGTAGCACGCGTTGAAAAAACTTCGAGCTCGCGAGATAAAATTTTCGTAATGAAATTTTTCTCGTTCGCGTCAATATCGAAAGCGCGGAGAAAAAGTTTCCCTCTCCTCGCGGAAATTTTTCGCCTTGTACGAATAACGACAATACTCGTTACACGTGTTGTTGTTCGTCTAGACGTAGAAGAGCGGAAAACATTTTTTCCCCCAGTCTAAACAAAAGAGAGAGAAAAGAAATACTCCGGGCGTTTGTACAAACGCGGAGAACACGAGCCGCGGAAAATCGTGTTTCCGGCGCAATTAGTTCCGTATTGTATTACATTCCGGCTCGACGGAGCTATGAAAGAGCGGGCAATTTGAACAAGATCCACCGGGCTGAAGTAAACCGTCAAAGCTTTGAAGACGCGTTACACGCGCGTATCCACTCAGCTTTTTCATCTTCAATGTACACAGTTGCCTGCTTGCGTGGCAGACAACGCGATCTTCTTCAATATCTTCTAAATCGTGTACGCTGTGTAGAATATTTTTGTGTTGCTGTGTCGTATTTAGGAATTGCGTCGATGTCGAATTGATCGTGATGTTAACTCTTTATAATTTTACGGAACTGTTTGTCTGTACTTTTCAAAAGTCTCGATTTTTATTATTGTTGTACTGTTGCATTATATTTTTGTAGTGTTAAGTTACAATCGTTACTTAGTATTTTTGTAGTAATCAATTTTTGCTTCTTTGGTCAAAATTGTTATCAATCGTAATTTTTTTTTCTGAACTTAGAAAAATTGGGTTATAGAGGGTTGATAATTAAATTTGGAAGAAGTGAATTCCTATATGTGACTCTTGTATGACTGCATTTCTTATTGCAAGTGTTTGGAATTCCAGAGAAAGATAATATTGAAGGTGGCGTGAAAATTTCGGTGAAAATGTGAAATTAGAATAAATGAAAATCTGTTAAAATATGTTAATAATTAAGATGAAAAGAAGGGAATTCTTATGTATGATTGCATTCCTTAAAAATTTCTGTATTACAAGCTTGAAATTCCATAAAAAAGAAAATTAAACCTGATCCAAAAATTTCGTTTAAAATACAAATTAGAACAAACGAAAATCTACTCAAAATATATTAATAATTAAGCTAAAAACAAATAAATCCCTACGTACGATTGCATTCCTTAAAAATGTCCACATTACAGGCTTGAAATTTCATAAAAATAAAGAATTCAGGCATATCGAAAAATTTCTTTAAAAATGTAAATTAGAATAAATGAAAATTTGCTTAAAATATGTTAATAATTAAGTTGAAAAGAGGGAAATTCCAATATACGATTGCATTCCTAAAAAATTTCAACCTTACCAGCTTAGAATTGCACAAAAAAGAAACTTAAAGCTGCTCCAAAAATTTCGGTGAAAGTATAAAACGAAAATACACGAAAATCTGGTAAAAAATATGGTGCGTCGATATTACGCAATCTTCCATGCACGAACATTTGTCACACACACGGTGTACGATGGAAAAGTTATGCAAGATGATTACGTTAAGTACCGCGCGTCTTGAATTATAGCGGAGCGAGGAAGGAGAAAATCGTTGACGCATTAAAGGGTGCGCAACCCTTAAACATCGCTGGAGGATATGGCGTCTTGGTGCCTCTTCCACGGAGAAGTACACTCGTGGAAGATTCAATCATGCAGAATGCCTGTCAAGACCTCGTTACCTCTTTCATCGTCGAAACGAATTTCCCCTGGTTTTCCATCGAGCCGCGAGCACTCCGCAGGAACGTGCACACGGCCTCGCTGATTTACGAACTACGAACCTATCGAAAATTTGAAACCGCTGCTCGGCAAACTTCGCGGAACATTTTTACTTCCGGTCGAGCCCCCCTCGATCACGCTCCAGATTCTCGCGTAAACGTATCAGTTTCAAGTGGTTAGAAGCGGCAAAGTATGAGCGGTAGACTTTATGGTCACGTGATCGTTCAACCAACAAGTTTTCACTGATGTTGCCATAATTTGGGTAACATATACATAGTAAGTACATATTGGCATCTGGGAATATTAAAAGTATTTGGAAGATCTTAAATTTGTTCGAAAATAAATAACTTTTTCAAAGAAATTTCTATATTATCTTTCACTTTTTTAACACAATCGAAACCAGTGACGCAGCATATGCGTCGTAAAGTGTCTATCCTATCTAACCGGCGACGGACCATAATGATAATAAAGAAACTTTTTCAAAGAAATTTCTATATTATCTTTCACTTTTTTTAACACAATCGAAACCAGTGACGCAGCATGTGCGTCATAGAGTGTCTATCCTAGCTAACCAGTGACACACCGTAGTAATAAAGACAAACTTTTTCAAAGAAATTTGTACATTATTTTTCAATTTTTTAACACGATGAAAACCAGTGACGCAGCATGTGCGTCATAAAGTGTCTCTCCTATCTAACCGGCGACGGACCATAATGATAATAAAGAAACTTTTTCAAAGAAATTTCTAGATTACCTTTCACTTTTTTAAGACAATCGAAACCAGCGACGCAGCATGTGCGTCACAGAGTGTCTATCCTATCCAACCGGTGACACACCATGTGCGTCATATGAAGGAGAATCGCGTTATCAGTTGGTATATAGAAAAATCAATCGAAGAAATAAGATTGCATGAAAGAAGATTATAGAGAACATTGTGTGAAATTAAAATGTGATACTGGTTTCACGATAAGGATAAAAATCGAACGGGTTCATATTCACCTGTAGTTATATACTCGTTTTATTACGCGTTAAAAAATTGTTGTTTATATCTCTCTATTTACGGTGTTTGCATCAGAGCCACGAAGAACTCTCGTAAATATAAGATTAGCCTAGAAATGAAACCGGGGAAACGTGAAATTTTCGAATCAAGATCTCACTCGCCGAACGACGTGAAAATATGCAGCTTTGTTAGCCGCGAAAATGCGATTTAAATCGAGTAAGCGGAAGTAACTTTTCCACCAACAGGCCGCGTATCTCTTCGTCTGCTGCAACCGCGAAAATGATCGCAGTAGACGAAAAATTATCTTACAGATACTTCAAAATGTTCCGTTGAGCAGATTCCGCACGTTTCGTTGCTTTTCAGTCACAACACGCGTTGTGCTCAAAAAGTGTCACATCTCTCCGTTTATGAAAACCGTGAAAATTACTGCAATAGGCGAAAAATGATTTCTGTTTACTTCTTCGTCGAAGTACTTCTCTGAGCAAATTCGACGTTTCACTGCTTTTCAGTCACAATACGCGTTATGATAAAAAATTGTCACATCTCTCTCTCTATTGAAACCGTGAAAATGTAGGCGAAGAATGATTTGGGCTTGCATCTTCGTCGAAGTACTTTGTTGAGAAAATTTGACGTTTCATTGCATTTAAGTCACAATTTGATTTATTTAAGTCAAATAAATAAATATACGTTATGCTAAAAAATTGTCACATCTCTCCGTCTATTGAAACCGTGAAAATTATCACTGCAGGCGAGAAATGATTTCAGTTTACACCTTCGTCGAAGTACTCACTGCACTATTGCACAAATTGCATTGAGTTCCGTTGCATTCAAGTCACAACACGCGATATACTCGACCCAAAATCCTCAATATTCTCAAAAAATGTCCCATTTCCACGCTAAATTATTGAAAAGAAAAAAGTAGCTCCCACAGTTACACCAATTGGCGCAAATGAATAATGGATAAAAGCGTGGAGTGGGGTAGAAGACGAGCGCTGTCAAGTGCAAAAAGTGCAACGCCGCCCCAATAATTCTCGCAAGACAAAGCACAGCACGTGCTTCGCTTCAAGTCCTTTTAATTACACGCCTGTCGTGCATCCGACACGAGAGCCACCGACAAAGTGTATACCTGTTCCCTTCGCCCTGGTGATGTCACGATAACCGAACCTTTCCACGGGATTCCCGCGAGCCGCGCAGCACCGCCGAATAAACGTCCGTGAAATACGTAAATTCGTGTGCCGCGTCGTTCGTTACCATACATCCCGGATGCAAATCTCCAAAAAAAGAAAAAAATCCTCTTTGCGATAATGAAAGCTCAACACGATCGCAAACTATACACACAGACACGCGAGAAACGCCAGGTGTGTATGAACGTTGTGACCCCTTCTGATGGTGGGTTCGCCTTTGCCCGGTCGTTTCGCCGCCACGCTACTTTTTCGTTTACCCTGGGCAACAAAGAGGCGCGAGTCAAAGCGTTAAAAGACCAACGGAGACTACGAATCCGCAATTCGAAACACTCGACCAACGGAGAAGTGCCGCGGTTGCCTCCAGAGTGCAATCTTGTTGCACGGTTTACTGATAACACAGCCGCACGATATGGGAGACAACAAAGAGCTACGCTTTCTTTGTCCCTCTCTCTCTCTCTTTTTGGAAGTGCTCGCTACAGACCGCGAGATTTTATTTCGGAGCTTGCACAGTGGCGAGGAAGACAAGTACTGAGACGTCGCGGATGAGGTACGATTGCTTGCGCAGATACACGGTTATTTTACTCGTTCGCGAGATGTTAGACGTTCCATGAGAAATCTTAACACATTGTTGACAAAAGACGCGAATTCGCATCCGAATTCAAAAATTTTTTTTTACAGATTCCACCTGAAAATTGTGCAGAGCCACTTGGAGTAAGTCCTCCTTATGCTCTGAAAAGGTTTAAGAGACGTTAGTTGTTTCGATTGCAAGTATTTGGTGTGAAAACCTTGCATGGGCATAAATTCGTGCAGGAAAATTTTCAAAAAACCTGCAACGCTCTAATACTAACGTAGAAACTGCCCTGGCACGTGTATTTATGGTGAGTTCGACCTAACCAATTAGAATTCACGTTAGAATTAATGTAGGAAACAACGCAGAAAATAGCCTCTAGATGATAATTTAAAAAGTTACATATGAAATTTTAAAAACGGTCGTTCGACCGAGTGCTCTACGGTTAGTGTTAAAAACTTCGCAGGCCGGGATAAAAGAAGTCGCGGGCCGTGAGTTGCCCGTGTACATACACTACCGACCGAAAGTTTGGAATCATCTCCCAGTTTTCATCAGTACCGAGTCTGCTACTAATTTTTCATAGACTTGACACTAATATTGCGGAGATAAATAGCAATTTATCTCATATCGATTGATTTGAATGATACAAAATTCGTTAAAAGCTTCTTAAAGCTGCTGACGTTTTTCTGGGAATTTTTGTGTAACTTGCAATGCACAGTGATTCCAAACTTTTGAGATGAGACAACTTTTGAAACATAGATGAGATTGGGAAGATATAGGACGATGATAACGCAGAACGATGATTTGGTTTAAGGACGAGAATTTGGTAATTAGTGTTATTAACGTGGATACTGGTAATGTTACGCATATATGTATGTACGTACGTGTGACATATCAATCCTCATGACAGACCGATGTCACGTGTATATGACGTACTATGCAGAATGCACAGTTTGTGGATTTAATGGAGGTTATGTGTTCACGAATGCAAACGCAAAATGTAAATGAAAATTGTCGGGAAAAATTATTCTGTTTGAAAATTACCTCGAAAACAACGTTTTTATTTAACCCTACTACCTTTCCTTCGTTCGACTATACACTTAAGGGGGTCTTCTAGTGTGGCGGCCGTTTTTGTAAGGCCTTGTTTGCTAATTTATTACAGAAACACGGTAACAGTTATTAACATGAGCTTTATTCCTATGTATTTACTTGTCCTTGAAGAATCGTTACAAATTTTTTTTATTGAAAAATAATTAAACACGGCTGCTGTGGAACACGTGAAACAGGAGCATGAAAAAAAAAAGTAGGTCCATGGTTGCCATGATTTGAGCTGTTCCGCTTATCAAAAATAAAAAGATCCAATTGATTCTTATTTAGTATGCATGTCGCTATGGTCGGTAGTAGAATAAAAGAAAAATATTGAAAATTAAAAAAATGGCGGCACTTTGAATACGAAGTTTCGATTTTTTCGACATTTTTTCGTCTTTCAGAGACTCCAAAAATCAGAAAAATGTATATTTTGGCATAATTCTACTATCGACCATAGGCCACACATGTTCCGAAGACATGTGCAAAATTTGAGTTCGATTGGTTCAGTAGTCTTTGCCAGATCGTGGCAACTATTTCAGAAAACATGGTTCCGAGAAAAACGCGTTTAAAGTTTTCAGTGCAATTTAGATTCTCCCTTGATGTGTCACACTAAACGAGCTATAACTTCGTTATTTTATTGAATACAACTACAAAACTTCAGGAGTACATTCTTAAAGAGTTGTACTTTCGATATATGCAAAAAAAATAAAAATCGATTTTTTCAAACCGTCACTAAAAGACCCCTTAAGGTCTCTGGGTCAAAAAAGACCCGAACAATAACAATTTCTAGATAAGAAACTTTTAATATAACGTTAAGAAAACAAACTTTATTTTAGCAAAAGTTATCTAATTAGGCTGTAGCGGAGCATACGGTGAAACAGTATGTAAAGATTGAGGAGCGTGACTCCTCCTGGTGCCATCCATTGGATAACAGGTCATGGATGGCGTTGGGAGGATTATTGGACGTCAAAAACGAGGTCCGATCGTCATTTATTTCCCCCCATGAGCAGATTCTCTTGTTCGGCGTCGATGTAGAGAAAGACGACACGCTCTCGCGTTGTATAAATTGTGCAAAATAAAGTGCTTCACCCAGATTGTAACTCTTGCGTTATAAGGCAATGGACAAAAAAGACCAGAAGATCGTATCTACTAGGATTAAAATAAACAATACATAATTTATCTTACCGACAATTATTTATAGCACGTTTCGTAAATCGAATTGAAGGACGAGGAACGACAATGCAAACAAACCAGTGTCACGATCTAATTGTAAGTTTAAAAACGTACAGTATCAGTTGGAACTTCGCGTGAAAACACCTGATTTATCGTTGCTTTACGTGACAGAAGCGATTATTAACTTACGGTCGCGTTAAAAGTGCCCATTTATTATTCTTCCCGCTAAATATTCGCGAAACGATGTTTCACGTTCCTACGGAAGATCTGGTCTCGCAATTTTCGTCCGGTGATTTATACGTGAAATCGTCAGGTAGAATTTATCACGAATATTAAAAAAAAAAAAAGAAAAGTAAAATTTGCAGACGTTATTTTAACAAATTTGTTAAATGTATAATGAATTGAGCGAGATTGCACTTAAGTCAAGTACTGTGCATTTAACTTCTGACTGTGTGTGCGTTTTATATGCAGATTCAAGGTAAATATTCAAACCTGCTTGTTTTATCGTTAAATGGAAACGAAAAGCTGCGTTAAATTTATGTTCGATTTCATATCGAACAAAGATTTCACGGAAGCATGATTGCTCGAAGATCGATCGAAACGATAAATCAAACTTTTTTTACACCATCGATAATACACACTCCGTTAAAATCCATCGTGCACGCATAAATCACAATCGGTTCACCTCTGTCGACGTTATCATTTAACATATCTCTCGTGTTCTTGTATATACTCCATCACAGTTAATATCGCGGCAGGATTCCAGCAGACACTCAAGAACAATCAGAACTTCTGTGCTCATTGTCGCTTAATTATCTGTCACAACCTATTAGCACCTCTCGCAGAAACTACAAAGTACACGCGTAACGTGAAACACACAAAAGAATGTTCGTGGAGCCAGCCAACAGGGAAGAGAGTCTCTCTCTCTCTCTCTCTCTCTTCTTCTCCCTTACTCTTTCGCTGTCTCGTAATTCGCTTGTACACTTTTGTCAAGAGCGCTCATTCTTCTCGGGCAACCGTCGAGAGTTGACTCTGTCTGGCTTATCCTACAACCGGAATATTAATGAATATGTCGCTACACAGCCAAAGAAAGGAAGTTGCTTTCAAACGCAACAATAACAGCACCGTTTAAGGAACTCCGTCAACGCGGCACTGCAATTCAACGAACAGCCAAGAATTCGCAAACAGACACCGACCGTGAAACGTCGTTATCTCATCGTGAACCACTTGCACGTATCTATCAAGTTGAAAAAGTCACGTTTGAGAGATCGGATCTCTTGGTTTTCGTATTTTTTACACACCGATCTACCGAGTGTCTTCGAACTTACGGTACCGAAGTGTAAAATAAGAAATGAAGCTTCTTCGTTTCTATAGTTTTCTCGTTGAGAGACCAGATTTTGGTTTTCGTATTTTCGACACACTGGTCTATTTACGGGGTGTCTTTGAATTTATGGTAACACCTGAGAAGGGATGAATTTAGGTGAAAAAAAATAGAGGTGAAAATGTAGAGGGAAATTTTCTGCTAAGAAGCTTTATTTTTGAAACGAAGATTCGTGAAATACGCGTGCACTAATAAGGAAACTTTCCGAAGTAGAAAATAAGAAATGAAGCTTCGTGTAGAAAATGAGAGATCATAGTTTTCTTATCGAGAGACCAGATGATGATTTTCGTATTTTCGACGCACTGATCTATAGAGAGCCTTTGAATTTATGGTAACGCCAGAAAAGGGATGAGTTTAGGTGAAAAAATGGTAGAGTCGAAAATGTAGAGTTTGGAAGTGACGTGGTGCAAATGATTACTCGCCAAGTGGGTAACGAAAATATATTTACTTAAACGTAATGCTTAAATTTCAAATGTAAACTGTATGATGCGCGTGCAGAGAAGCTCTACGAAAAAAGGCCTCCCTTAAGTAGCCCCTTTTCCCTGGGAAAGTCCCAGGAAGTGGTAGCGCGGGCCTGCATTGCCGAGGCAGTACTCTTGTCCTCGAGGACGAAGAAACTCGGAGATGTTTGGAAAAGCATCTCTCGATTGTTCGCCTCGAGGGCCAAGAGTCGCCAGGCCTAAGTGCGTGGCCCCCCCTTGGCGGTCGCCACATAGAGCAATATTTTTTAATAAGAAGCTTTATTTTTGAAACGAAGATTCGTCAAAAACGCGTGGACTGACAAAGAAACATCCCGAAGAGATAATTTCCTAAGTGGAAAATAAGGAATGAAGCTTCGTGTAAGAAATGAGAGACCAGATCATAGTTTTCATATTTTTGACACACTGATCTACACAGTGTCTCTGAATTTATGGTACCGAGTGTAAAATAAGAAACGAAGCTTCGTTTAAGTTTCGTAAAGTTTTCTCATTCAGAGACCAGGTCATAGTTTTCATACATATTTTCGACATACTGATCTACAGGGTCTCCGACACACACTGGCCTGCAAACTTCTGGCACCAGCAGAAACAGGGTGAATTTTCGTGAAAAAAGCAGAGTCGAAAATGTAGAGCAACATTTTTTAATAAAAATCTTCTTGTTCGAATAGATATTGTAAAGTAAACGTGTGCTAAGATACGATCTCATTTATGCCAGCGTCTAGCAGATATCACTGTAAACTATGTACATTCCATTGCTCTTCAGGCTTATCACATCTGATAGTGAAGAATAAAGCTTATAGCAAAGCTTCCTATATTTTCGATTTATTTTTTCGTATAAATCCACCTCTTTGTACCACAAATTCAGAAACCGGCCAGAAGTTTGGAATCACCTGCCAATTTACATCGACACTGAATCTGCTACTAATTCTTTATGGATCTGAAATTGACGTTGTGGAGATCAATACCACTTTACCTCATTTCGATTGATTTGAATGATAAAAAATTCGTCAAAGGTTTCTTAAAATTGCTAACTTCTTTCTGGAAATTTTCGTGTAACTTACAATGCACAGTGATTCCAAACATTTGGCCGGTGATGTATGCCCTACCCTACTGACGTCAATTTCTACGTTATTTGCACTATCCCATAAGCCAAAATGTTGCACACATACACACAAACACCGTCCAATAGTATTAGAAAGAAGCTTTGAATTTGAATACGCACAAACATATACCTAAATCGAAAGAGATCACTACGAATTAGATCGACGAGATACAGCAAAAATTATTAGCATTTCCCGAACAAGACAGCAAACATACAAAATCCGTATTTCCATCGTGCACGAACATTCTAATTTTGCAAAAAAAAAAAAAAAAAAAAAGAGTATAGCGAGGGATGATTAAATTATACGGCCACACAATACGCGAACCGAGCGCGAGAGGAATTTTACACGCGTCGAACACAATGGAGAAAACAAGACAATTCAGTTCGAACGTGAACACAATTTTTCACGGTAGAACGAACGTTTTCGGAAAATTCGTATGATAATTCCTGCGGGTTTTCCTCGACTTGGAGGGGCGAGAGGGGCGTTAGAACGTGGCTGTGTAAAGGCAACGATTTCACGGTAATATTCCGAGCTGCGTGGGATCATTGATAGGGTCAGGACACGGGGTCGTCGATCGCAGGTGAATCCTGTGCCAGCGGTTCTCAAACCCGAGTCCTTGCACAGCTCCAATCGATCGGCCTTTTACCAACACGAATAAACATCTCTCCCACACGGCTGTCTGTCAGGAATGCGCGATAATGGGGGGCAGCTTCCCCGGAACAAGCTACCGTGGTCACGTTTGGTGACCTCAAGACTATTTCCATGGGAATATCCTACCTCTAACATACATACGTACGTACGTCTTCCGGTGTATTTTCGTGATTTCGTGGTCTCGGAAATTTCACGCATTCTGAACACCGGTACGATTGGAATTCGGAATTGTTGTCATCGAGTTCCGTGGGGATACGGTGGATTAAAAGTTCGGTTGATCTGTCCTAAGTATACGGAGACCCTTTTCCAAATTAAAGAAAGTTTAAAGGGAAATCTCGGTGATGATCGGCAAATACTGGCCTAGGGGACTCAATTTTCTGTGATGAAACGTGATTTCTCGTAATATGTTTACTCCGATCTCGTGATATATTTTAAATTTTTGTGTTTGAAAAATTAAAGGGAGATATCTTGGTGATTATCAGGAAATACTGGAAGTATCCTCCTGCCTGAGGGACTGAGTTTTCTGCGATGAAACGTGATTTCTCGTGATATATTTCAAAAATTAAAGGGAGATCTTGGTGATTATCAGCAAATACTGAAAGTACCCTCATTCCTGAGGGACTCAATTTTCTGCAATGAAACGTGATTTCTCGTAATACTTTAAACTCCTGATATATTCCAAATTTTTATTTATATCAAAATTTCTCCCAATTTTTATCCACGTACAAACTAACATTAGGAAGAGTCAAAGTTTGAGAATCTCGAAAATTTAGGTACACCTGAGTTCACAAATTCACAAAAATCCTAAGAAACAGACTGAAAATCTCCAAGACCCAAACGCACAAAAATGGAAAAACTGCTAGAAAATTAAAAATCAACATCGAAGAAACGATCCCACATTACTCCATACAATTACTACACATCTATTTATCTCGCGAGTACACAATACGCTTCTCCCTGCAATCAAAACGTCAACTCGTGATATTTACGATTGAAAAGCCGTGCTTCGTGAAGCGCGACAGAATTTTTTTCCCGCGTTCGAACCTTAAGAGAAACAGAGGCGAAGCGACGATTTATAGTCGAAAGGGTTGCCGTAATTCCGCGAGATGTAAATTCCAGTTTTGCGAGCGAAATAATAACGCCGCGAGGATTATCCGTCGCGGGCCCAGACAAAAGGAGGGAAATTCGAAGGTGGGATGGATTTAAGGATCAGCCTGGTGAAAAAAACTGGCTGGCCCAGGAATACGAGCATGTTAGCCTGATTCAATCTCTCGATCGGCATTTCCAGGTGAACGTGAGGCGAAATATTAAAAGGCGGCGGAGCGGAGAGGCGAGGGGGAGGAAAAAGCAACTCGTGCAGAATTAAAATGAGAGGAGGAGAAGTTTATAATGCAACAGGACAGCGGACGGGACACGATTACCATTTTTCCAATATTCATCTCTAACTTCAATTATTTGTACGTCAAGTTTAAACAGTCCTTTTCTCCAGCGACGAAATGTAAATCACCGAGAGGAGTTATTATACATCTTCGTTTTCGTTCTACCTTCTCTTCCGCTTCCCGTATTCCGTTTCTACGGATTGTGCCGCAGCTTTTTAAAAGGCCCAATTCCGACGGAGCCTTTCAGATCTTCTTTTAGAAAAAGTAACGCGCGGCTCTTTGAAATCCTTTTTTCTCTTCGACGTAGATGTTCGCATTTGAAGAGGACGATCAAATTTTCATGGACATTAATATTTCATGGTAATTGAAATATTCATGTTTCTTCGCACACACGCTGGAAATATTCCCTGTGCGAGCCGTTTCGTGTTAGAACGCACACTTTCTGCCGCTGTGTCGACGATTTTTGTCGAACTTGGATGATTTATTGGTAGACACGAGAAACTAAGTTGTGTCTAATTTTATTCTTTTGTCGGTGTTAAATGTTGGTACTGAAAAATCTTCATTACGGTTATTTCTCATTAGCTGAGAGACGCTGAATTGCTCCTGAGTTCGTTTGAAGGGGAAAGAGCGCGCTATAATATCGAAAATTAAAAATCAAATTTCAATTCCGGCGTTTCGAAGGAAACATTGAAAAATGACGGAGCAATTCGGGGAGACTGGAGGGAAAAAAGGTAAAAATCACGACGGCGGCCTACGAGGCTGTTAAATTCGTGCGTTCGAAACGAACGTGCAAAGTGAGTAACGCTGTAAAAAAAAATTTCCTTCAAATTGTTTCTTTTTTTCTCCCGCCGCGTTTTGTTACTTCGATCGACGAAACAAACTTGCCGTTCTGGGGCAAAAATATTTTCGCAAATCCGAATTTCGACAATGCGCGCTAGGAGGGGAAAAAGTCGATTTTTCCAAGCATCCGAACGAAAGTTTCGTCTGCGTTCGAAAACAAAAAAAAAAAAAAAGAAGGTACGTCGAAGTTTCGACGGCAAAAAAAAAATTGAAGGTTTGAAGCCCGCGTGATTATGGCTGATAACGAGGTAGGAAAAGAGGCGAGAGAGTCGATCGGGAAAGCAGGTAAAATTCATTTCGACTAAGCTGCTCCCGTCCCTGCTGAAATATCTCATTTAACCGAGCAATAGAAGGGCGTGATAAGGGAGATCTAGCCGCGCGGAATGTGTAGGTTTAATGACTTTGCGAACTGACGCCAACTTATATCAAAGGGAAGGGGATAATTGATGCAAAGTTCCCTAACTTCCCGATGCACTTGCGGCTACGCACTTCGTAAAGGGCTAGAAAACTATGTCCCTTCTCGCTAATCGAGATAAATGATCCGCATACTCTTCAATCTTTCACGCCTCTTTTCCTCTTCCTTTCATACTCGCGGGAAACGACGTTCGTGAAAGATACTAAAAATTTCACTCTATTCTTTGACATTTCCTTTATAATTCGCATTAATCACAAATTCACCGTTCACCGCTGCATCCGGGAAAAATATTCACCAGAAATATCAAACTCCATTCGCGGCAATAGCTACCAACTTCTCTCCTCTCCTCTTTTGCCCTGAAAATAAAGTGACACGATTCGACTGAAACGCAAAAACGACGCTTAAAAGGAATTCCTGTAACAGACTATCCTCTCTTCATTCCCCAGATCTATCATCCTGTGATTTTTCCCGAAAGTTGAAACGAAGCTAAAAGGAAGAAGATTTGAATGTGACAGGAGCTCAAAGAACTTCCAGTGGAAGACTTTCAGCCGCGTTTCCAGGCCTGACAAAAACGTTGAGACAAGTAGAGGGTCTACTTTAGAGGAGATGGTTAATATTCGTCCTGTAGATAGGTTCGGTCGTGAAAAAAAGAGAAACATTTGTTGAAGATGCACAGACGATAAATTAGTTTGCGAGAGGCTAGGATCGATGGAAGAGGACCAGATTGATCCTAAATTCGTTATTAGTCCACTGAACAATAGGACAATTTTTTATAAACAATTTTTCAGTCGTGAGTTCATCAAAGACTCGATCAGAAGACACAATGTTTGTAAAATTTTAGGCACAGACAGTCTTAACCCTTCCGACCCGACATCGGTACCGCGTACCGATTCTGAGAATGCGTCACCGCTTTCCTTTTGTTAGGTTTAGTATTATTTTATTGTTATTCCAGGCACGCGCGTTTTTCTTGAAGCCGCGGTTGAACGACGCTAACCATACACACGCTTCAGCTCGCACTCTCTTCACACGCGTACCCACGCTACGCACGACAAGAAGACCCGCTCGTCTTTTGTCCCCCGTGCACGCGCTCGCCTGACCGTGCGGCGTTGTGCCGATCTCTTTCTTAATTATTCTTAATCTCTTAATTATTCAGTACAATACTGAATATGGTATATTAAAATCACAATATTGTCAAAGACTCAAATACTTTATAAACAATTCGATATGTTTAGGGCTGAATTAGAACGGACTATTAAATTTCACGTCGGCCGTAGGAAGCGAACTGCTGCAAACGCCGTCGGGTCGGAAGGGTTAAGGAGGAATTCTCGTTTCAAGGCCCCAAAAATAGGCAATCTTCGTGATTTTTATTTTAACACAAAAAGACACTGTGTAACTTGGATCTTTTTACAATGTACGTATTTATGAAATTTCATGTTTTTAGACTTGAAACCTGATTTTCGCGAAATTTGATTTAAGAAATAATCAAATCTTGAAATTCACGGAAACATACAATTTTACAAATTTCTTCTCACCCCTTTATCGCGCGTTCCTCGACTTTCTAAGCGCAATTCAAAAGACTGCAACACTCTCGGCCAACTTCTAAAATGGATCCCCTTGTCCATAAAAATGACTATTTCCCCACTTCTCCACAAAGCGCAATTTTCTCCCAAATTTACGCGTCAAATTCAGAAAACACCGTAATAAGAAGTTCTAACTCTTCGGAAACATATGAAAATCCAGCAATTTCTCACTCGATTCGCTGAAACATTCTCGTAATTAATTCGCGGACGTTGGTGAGTTAGACACAAACAAGCGTAGCAATTAAAGTAGCATCCCGCATTCGAATGACCATTTTACTTCTCTCTCTTTCCTTTCTTTTTTTATCTAATTAAACCCTTAGCTGGTAGAAAATGCGAGAGGCAGGCGGTTTCGTCGGTGTTCCCGTGCATCGAAAGAGGAAACGTTTTAATTTTCAAGTAAAACATTTTACCGCGAAACAGAAAGCGACGTTACGTGTGTACAGAGGGTTTCGGCTTTGGCAACGGGACGATTCCATTTGTCTACCCTTGGAACACGAGCTACAGAGTCGCACCGTGTTTCCTTCATCACGCTCCAATGACAGCTTGATATCTCATGGCTGGGACCTGGATGCTTAGATGTACAGTCGCGCGACGGGTTATCGATTTCGCATTTTTTCGCCGTTTGATGCGTCGCTTTTGAAAGATTGATAGATAAAGTGCATCACGCCGTTGTGTGCAGTCCTCTTCCCTCATTTTCACTCTGTTTCCTCTATTTCGCTTCTCGTTACGAACGTCCACCGATCAGCTAGTGTTGAGAATGTTTTCAAACAGCTCGAATTGAGTCACAACTTCGACGGTTGTGTTCGAATAATGAAACAGTGGAGTCTTTCAAATTTGCTAAATGTTTAGGTTGGCAACTAAATTCAGTAATTTATGTTTTGTAACTTCTTTTTTCTATTCGCAATTAGACTGAGGATTTTGATGCATTTACGGGAAATTCAGAGATACAAAATTGCAGGTAATATGAAAAAATATTTTTAAAATAATTTTCTGCCCAAGTTCTACTCTTTTTACAACTAATATAATTTTAATACAAATTTGCATAAAAATCCGCTGTCTATTCGTGAGAAATTTATCTGTTGATTATTTTCACTGATCTAGATATCATTCGAGAGCTCTTCATTTTACAATTATTTTTAATATTTCTATCTCAATTTTGATATACGTGCAATTTGTTCGAAAGAATTTTAAGATCGCGAATTTAATTAACAATGTAATAGATTGCGTAATTGAGTCACACAGCGTGGTCAACAATGACGTGTATTTTTGCTCGTAACTGTTCAACAAAGTATAAGTAGGGTAAATCGGGGAGCGATGGACCACTTTTTCAAAAGTTACAATTTCGTCGGTAATTAATTCGATAAAAAGCAGAGGGTTTCGTTTTCATTTTGCAGCTTTGGGGACAATTTTCTCCGAAAAACGAAGGCTAGACAATGTTCGTCTCTTGTAATTAAATTACTCCATATCGTTCCTACACGGTTTGCTGGAAGGCTCGCCGGTAAATAAGGACAGCATTCCCAAGACGACCAATTTCACCCATTTTCGACGGCTGGCTACGTAACCCTGGATCGCCTTAGGCGTCTGAAATCGTTCAATCGTTATCGAAGTTCGCAGACCTCGGTATTGCCCGCTCGATTTCGATCCGGCGAACGACACACACAATTTTACAGCGTTTCGTGGTTCTATCCATCCACTTTATCCACCCTTTATCGCTGAAGAACTTTGATGTTTCAAAGTTGCCACCATAAACGTTCCTCGACGGGCACTTTGTTTCTTTCGATAACGCGGTAGCGTGATTAAAGTCACCTGATGCTCGCTTGATGCATATGAAATTGAAATTTTCACTTTACAATTAGAATAATCTCCATTAGCTTGAGTGCGTACTTGTCGAGAAGAACAAAGCCTCGACGTGTGTTTTTCGTAGTATTTTCTGTTGCGAAGTGAAAAATTGCAAGTTTCTTGAAAGGTTGTTGAAATCTCTGAACAGAGCAGAAATTTGTGAATTTGAAGAACTTCTGATGAATTGTCTTTATTACAGTAATGTATCCTTTAAATTGTCATTGTTTCACTACTTTTCTAGATTAAAATCTTAAAAATTGTTTACTCTAATATTCTGCACATATGAAATTTGAAAAAATTAATTTTTTTCATTTTCTGAAACCGGTAAGGAGTGTACCTTTAAAGATTTTCAAATTATCCACGATTATGTGGAGTACTATACCTTTCAATTGTCATTGCTTCAGTACTTTACTAAGTCATATTCTTAAAAAATTTTTAGTCTAATATTCTGCATATATAAAATTTGAAAAAATGCAAAAATTAATTTTTTTCATTTTTTGAAACCGGTAAGGAGTGTACCTTTAAAGATTTTCAAATTATCCACGATTATGTGGAGTACTATACCTTTCAATTGTCATTGCTTCACTACTATTCTAAGCCAAATTCTTAAAAAATTTTTAGTCTAATATTCTGCATATATGAAATTGAAAAAAATGCAAAAATAAATTTATTCGATTTTTCAAAATTAACAATATGGTGTACCTTTAAAGATTTCAAAACTATCCACGATTATGTGGAGTACTATACCTTTCAATTGTCATTGTTTCACTACTATTCTAAGCCAAATTCTTAAAAATTTTTTAGTCTAATATTCTGCACATATGAAATTTTTAAAAAATTCAAAAACAATTTTTCCGATTTTTTGAATCCGTCATTGACAATTTTTTTGGACAGCAATTCAACGTTACTCCATTTCAGCATCTCGATAAAACACGATCGAGAAAGCAGCGACAGAGGCGTAAAAACTGATTATCCTGTGTGAATTACCGCTGTGAAAATATAATTGCCTTATTAAGAACGCGTCAACCTCCACACTCTCTCCCTTGTCGTCCTTTTTCCTCCTCCTTCTCACAATCAAATGGCGTAATCGGTGATATAATAATTTTCCGACGGAGCACGTAATCGATTAAACGAAGGCGAGGGTGTCGTACTCGCGTAAGTAATTTATTTCCTTCCTTTATTTTTTAACGACTGCTGGCCCGAAGGAAAAAAAATGAAGGAAAAAGGCGAAGAAACGTGCTCCGGCGCAAAAACTTTCGCCTCATAAAGTACACCCCAAGCTACATCCTCTGAAACTACTACTTCAATACCTCCATTTTCTTAATAACACTTTGCACAGATTCGAATCAGTTTAATGAAAAGAAAAAGCATATAAATCACTCGATTTATCTTTCAAATATTGCGACGAACAAACAAAATCGTAGGCTTGAAACAACACTTCCAGATAATTAACATTTGACAAACTCGCTAACCTCTTTAACGTAAATACGGCGGGAAAATTTAAAAAAATTCTACATACGAAACACAAATTTGCAATAAAATTTTGAACAGTAACAAATTATTTTGCAAAACGAATTACAAACCAGAACAGCAAAAATTTCCAATTATTTCACATGATTGATTTACAAAACTGAACTGTTCGAACTAAACTGAACCCAAACAATTAACACTCCGCACAGTTAGTCCAGTCCTGTTAATTACCAAGGCTCGAAAGTATAATGACATTTAACGCAGGCTACCTCGGTTAGGTATGAATTAAGCTTTCGAAAGTAAGTTAGTCTTTGCGGGGAAAAAATATTTTGACGCATCGCAAACTCTGCAGTCAGCTCTGTCAAAAGTGTACGAACATACTAATACTCGGGTGTACCACCGCCGTGAGTTAGGTTCGAGTTAAACTTTCGCGTGTAAGCCGTATCCTTCCGTAAAAGTGTTTCGACGCTTCGCGAGCGTTGTAGTTAGTTTCACGAAGGATTTGAGAACACGCTAATACTCGTTGTTAGTGCGACATGTCTGAACTGAGTTTGGATCAAACATTCAGAAGTGCATCGCTTCTGTTATTCCTTTGGGAAAGTGTTTCGTCGGCGTTACAAATAACTTTATCGGTTATCTCCGAGGATCTATTATTTCGTGCGTGAAATTTCGCTGAAACGTAAACTAAGTTCTTGTAACAAAAAAGAACATAGTGGAAAAATATCTACAGGTCTTTGAGTTGAAACAAAATACTGGAAATTTGAGAAAGTTCCTTTAACAAATTTCCTAACTATCGCGGAGTTTAGCAAAGGAACTTCGTTCGAGGTTGTTCAAGCTATGCGTATAGGCGTTGAACCGATAGGCAGATCGAAATTGAACGATTTTACTAATGGAAAGTCAATAGGTCGATAATGTCTTTTTTGTCACTGTTCAAGACTTATTCGCTGTTGTTGGCGCCTATAGGCGGTTTGAATATTTTCTCGCGCGGTGGCCTTCGCGCCTATAGGCGCTGTGAATATTTTCTCGCGCGGTGGCCTTCGCGCCTATAGGAGGTTTGAATATTTTCTCGCGCGGTGGCCTTCGCGCCTATAGGAGGTTTGAATATTTTCTCGCTCTGTGGCCTTCACGCCTATAGGCGCTGTGAATATATTCTCGCGCTGCGCTCTTGGCGACATTTGACACGCCCTTAATTTAATCTTTAATTTTTGCCCTCAGCGTACTCTCATCTTAATTTAATAAAAGGATAAATTTCAAACTTCAATTTTGAAATTTTTCAAAAATTTAAAAACATTTAAAATTTTAACTCTTCAAAAATTTTAAAACCCCAAAATAAAAGATTTTGCCGCAAAACCTGCCGCAGGAAAAGGATTAATAAACCAAAAACAACTTTACTGACTTTTTCGGACTTGAGCTGACATGTCAAGATATTTTTTCAAGCGATACGATTTACATTTGGTAACCACTTTGTGAATTTGTGCTGTAGGCAATCCAACCATAACAGCTTGAAAATCAACGATAGGTATGTTGTATCTTTGGTTCCCTCGAAAGAGGAAAGGATCGTCGCGTGACAAGCTTATTTTACTACCTTCTCGTCCCTTCTGTTTCATACATAAACACGTGATTTAACACGAAGGCAAACCAAAAAAAAAAAAAAGAAAGAAAAATAGAACATTGCCAATCTGATAGGACGATATTTTTACACGGAAATGTGCCATGTATCGCAGCTGTCCGGTCAATTGGCAATACGCCCATCAATAAAGTTCTCGAAATTGGTGATTATAAAACAAACTTGTCGCACTTGTCCATTTATATATTTCCATTTAACACGCTGTTATCGAAGAGTACGTGGAAAGCAACTGGTTTTAGCATGAATATTAAATACTTTATAACATCATTTCCTTGGATCAACATTTTGGACGATCGAATTATTATCGTTCTTAGAATAATTATAATTCGTCGATTTTATCTATTACGATTCAGCGAAACGTGAAAATAAAACGAATTTTAGGAAGACGATAAATTGTTGTTCGCAGAATAATTATGAAATGCTTCTATTGTATCTAATCTGGAGGAAATGAGAAACACATTTGGACATTTATCTAATCTGTGAAAAATCGATCTGGTATATAAGTGTTTGCAATTTGAAATAATTTGTTAAGAAATTGTATCGTTAAATTGTTAGACACCCTAAAAATATCGTTTTAACGAGATGATTATAGTTGTTGCATTTTTGGTTCAATGTTTAATCGCGTTTGCCAATGGTGAGTGTAATTATTTCATTTGATTTAATACGTACGTTCTATAAATATTTTTCTGGTGAGATTGTTACGTTGTTATGCGAGATAACAGAGTTTCTAAATTTATGGTAATTATCATTATTGCTATGACCACAGCTGGACTTGCGCCAAGAATTGTAGGCGGAAAAATAGCAAAACCAGGTGAATTTCCGTATCAGGTTCGTTTGAAATGTTCTTTTTCGTTTTTTTCCTATGCAAACATTTCGCTAAATTATTCTACATAACGTAACGTAAGTTAATCTAAAAATGTCTCGATTCTAAACAGGTCTCGCTGCAGATAGAACCGCTTCGGTATCATTACTGTGGCGGTACAATTCTCAACGAATACTACGTTATAACTGCTGCTCACTGTGTGAAAGAGTAAGTATCGTGGAATAAATTCATTTCGTCCTTCTAACCCAATTCCAGATGATCCATGCATTGCAATTCATACTCGATTGTTGCTGCTGAACAATTTAGTAAATCTTTGAAATTTAGTAAAAACTTTAATTTAGTCAAATTGTAATTTTAACTTTAGTAAAAATTCAACTTTAAATTTAGTAAAAATGTAATTTTAAATTTGGTAAAAACGTAATTTTAACTTTAGTAAAATAGTAATTTTAACTTTAGTAAAAATGTAATTTTATATTTAGTAAAAATTAGAATTTAGTAAAAATTTAAAAATTTTTGCAAAATCAAACGATTTTCGATTAAAGTGCGATATCGATTGCAGTCTGCCTCTAGAAATTATAATCGTTGTTTCTGGTACGGTCGATCTGCGTAAGCCAGCTTCCAAACATCCTGTCGAGAAGATTTATGTTCATGAAAAATACAATAGCACGGATACGTATGCAAACGACATTGCTCTAGTCAAGGTATGTAATTTTAATGCCGTCTGAATGCTTCCAATTCGAAATATCAGTGAACCGAACATAGTGTTCCAGCAATACTTTCAACCACTCAACATTATTCTACCAAATAAACTATATGTCTATTATTTAAATAAAACACAAACCAAATACATTCCAAAATTATTTTCATTTAATTATTCGCTATTATCCTAAATTATTTTCGTTTAATTATTCACTATTACCACAAACAACTAAACAAAAATTTTACACAGGTAAAGAACCAGTTTAAAAAATCTTTTCTCGAATCATTCGTTCCTATGCCTTTGCCTGAAGAAATCGCTGAAACTAACGATCCAGCTATAGTTTCTGGATTTGGAACTCTGACAGTACGAATTATTCTAAATTTTAAATAAAAAATTATAATCAAATTCCAAATAACAATTTACAATTTTCATCATTTAAAGTACGAAGGAGAGAAGACAGATTTTCTACATTGGGTAGATATCCAAGTAGCAAGTCAAACTTACTGCAATCTAATGTACAACAACGTTATCCATGACACACAGCTTTGTGCACACGACTCGACTATTGTTAAGGGACATTGTAACGTGAGTTCATAGGCGCGTAGTATTAATTCAACGGTTAATCTTTCATAAGAAGAATATGCGTGTTTCCCTTCTTTAGGGTGATTCTGGAGGTCCCTTAACGGTGAATGGAAAACTTCACGGTATTGTGTCTTGGTCAATGGATTGTGCTAACGTAGTATATCCTTCTGTGTATACACGAGTTAGCTCCTACCTTAATTGGATCAAAGAACATGCTGCATAGTGTATATAATAAATTTGTATTTTTGTATATAACAGATACTTTGTGTTGTTTATTTCCAACTTCCTTCCTGGAGTCGTTTTTAATTAAAAGTTTCTTTGATATTCGTTTCAATCAATTATGAATAATTTTAAAGAAACATTTCTATTTTTAAAATATTAATTTTAGAAATTAAAAATTATTGATTAAAACGAATATGAAAGAAAATTTAATAAGAATGGTGAAGGTCTAATATTGCTCA
>NW_017100174.1:455580-458974 GCF_001263275.1 Habropoda laboriosa
GCCAACCACCCTTCCCCACCACTATCGAAAAATGTACTCAACCTATCCGAGGGCCTCACGCCCGCGATGCGTCCTCGCACGGAGGTGTCGTGGGACCTTTCGCGGAAGGGAACGAGAGAAGTCATCTGACCACGCCAAGAGTCGCTCCTTTTAGAAGTTTAGACCATGAGCAATAGTTGCTTTGTCCTCCTAATCACGGAGGTGGTCCTTCGAAGACGAACCTATTAGATTTAGTCGGCACACCACGTGCTAAATTCGACAAGGCTCGAAAGTTGGTTGCAACTACCACGAGCACATCATAACATAAAGAAATTTCGCAAGAATTCTAAAAATTCAATGTTTCTCAAAATATGGAGATTTCTATTGTTCTACAATAGAAGATTTCAGATAAAATCCCTTTTTTGAAAATTAATTGAAAATTAAAGAAATTTCATAAAAATTCCAAAGAACTAATATTTTTCAAAGTATAAAAATTTCTATTGTTCTGCAATAGAAGATGTCAAACGATAAAACCCCTCTTTAGTTGGAAACTGTCGGTTGAAAGAGTATCTCTGACCAATTGGAATCGTAGACAAATTGAACTAGTCGATTGTATTTCGGTGGAAAAGCGAAATGCAAGCCAGTTCGTAGCTTCGAAGTGGTGCAATGTAGCCATCCGACCGAAAATCACTGTGCGAAGACATTCAAGCAAATATTCATGTACGATCGATCGATCGGTAGATTATCGAATTTCAAACATCACTTTTACGCGTATTTGTCTAGTAAATTTACTCAACCTACGATGTTCGCGACACAGAAAAATTGGTTTTCAAAAGTATCAAAAGAATATCCATATATCTATATTCTTCCCACACTTCAATCAACAAATAGTAATAAAAATACAATCAAACATTTTTTCTCCATAAGCTATCCAAACTGTAAATAGCAAACGTGTTAAAGGAACACTTCGAAATAGCCACGTTAAAAGCTAAACTTCGTATGAAATTGAACAAATTTAATTGACTAAAACTGTTACGTTCGAGCTGAAAGTTTCGTTGTTCTCCGCAATTCGGAACGAATAGACCAGCTGAATTAAAAATACTATTCGAAAAGCAGCCCGCAGAGAAATGCGTAACCCTCTCTCTCGATCTATACACTTCAAAAGTTCATTCGCTTCTACAGGGGGGAAAGTAAATGTATTGAGCTGTTCACAGACATCGATTGCTTTTAAACCGCATAATGAAAATTCGCGAAAAACGCTGAGGCGATCTACCAAAGGGAATATTCTTTTCCCACGTTTAATCGTTTTCGCTGAAATTCCAACCTCGATGAAAATTTCATCCTAATTCGCGTCGTCGCTTCAATTTATTTAATTTGTACACAGACAATTCTGTGACAATTTATTATATTTTTTATTATATTATTATTGCAGGTGTATAAATCGTTACGATGATAAACTGAAAGATACTAACAACTGGAAAAGAAAAATCAACATCGTGAAACATAATAAGTATCAACAGACTGTCATTTATACGAAACGACGGTGATTCCAGGGATGATGTTGGTTCGCGAACGCGCGTAAAAACATTATAGCTGAGCTAGCAGTATTCTTACGCTTTACGATTGTTCAAAGACTGTAGTAAATTCGCGTGCGATCCTCGTGTACGCGTTTACTGACCTGAGCCTGCAAAAACAAGTAAATCAGGCGTATTTTTCGCTGGCCAAGCTATGTTATCAGCAAGTTTTATTCGAAACAAAAAGAAACTGTGTAAAAACGTACAAATCGTATTAAAAAATTATCGTTGTTTCTATGATATACTGTGATGATAATACGATATTACATCTGTATATTTCTACGAACGGTAATGGTAGAATTACGAAAAAGCAAGGATTCACAAGTGGAATCAACGAAGAAGTGCAAAGTTGCCGGGTGAAAAATTAGACAGTTGGTGTAATCAAGTCGAGGAAAATTTGATGGTGACATAAAGGAGGGATGGAACAGGCACTCTCGTTTTACGATGACATTAAAACGCTCTAAAAGGAGGAGAAAATTGCCTAACTCCGCTACGTTTCCTCGAAACTCGTTTATAACTAAGCAAATTGAACGTGTTTTCAGCTAGGAAGAAGGAATTACGCTTTTCGAGAGAATCGACTGATACTCGACAATTGTTGCGACGTTTTCAAGTGCGAGTGAAAGAATAGGTAGTTTGTCTGGTAGGAAGTATGAAATGTAGGGAGTAGAGTGTTAGGAAGATGAAGGCTCTAAGGGTATGCGTGTTTTAAAGTGACCAAGTGACCGAGTGCGTCTTTAAGCGCAATCAGTATGCGGAGAGAGCGGATTATGGTGGCTGCAGCAAGTGGAGGTAGGGCATCTGGCGTGTATTTAGAAATTAAAAAGTACTTCACGTATAAAGGGGCAATTGTCCCATTTTTCGTTATTACATCGACGAGACTTTTACAAAAATACCTGAAGCAAGAGAAAGTTGTGATGAAAATCGTTACACTCCTGGAGTATCTAAATTCTAGTGTTAAAGATTTTCCAAAAAAATGTTTTAGAAAATTTTAGGGCGATTGTTCCACTTTTTATTGTCACACGAAGAGACCTTTGCTGGTTTGACTTAAAATTGTGAGCAAACATATGTGAAGCAACAGAAAGTTGTGACGAAAATTGTTACACTCCTAGAGTATCTGAATTCTGGAGTGTTAGAAATATTAAAAAAAAAATTTGTCAGAAAATTTTAACCCTTTCACTGCTGTTAGCGTCTATTGGCGCTTTGAAAATTTTCTCGCGCTTAGCACACTTTCGCCTTAATTTAATCCTTAATTTTTGCTCTTTATCGTTTCCACCTTAAGTTAATGAAAGAAATTCTAAATTTTACTTTCGAAACGATAAATTCTAAACTTTAATTTAATAACAATAAAGTTAATGAAAGAAATTCTAAATTTTACTTTCGAAACGATAAATTCTAAATTTTAATTTAAAAACGATAAATTCTAAATTTTCAAAAAATTTGAAAACACCGAAACGAAAGATTCTACAGCCATAATAGAGCGTCCATCGTCTGTCACACGCGTTGCATACTAAACTCTACGCTGAGCGAAAGGGTTAACACCCTCCTTCCACCTCACAAAAATTCGCTCAAATTCCCAGAATCGCGCTAAAACCGTAGCAAACGTACAAAACAGAAGAACACCTCTAACACCCCAATGTTCTACATTTTCGTCGCGAATGTTCTCCAGTTTTTCGCGAAAACGATGAATTACAAACTTCCTCGATATACTAATTAGCAAAGTTCCCGGCGAAATAACGAACGAAAGAGGACCATTTATTTGCCAAGAGACAAGAAGAAGGAAGGAAGGAAGGAAAGAAAGGGACGAAGAGTTGGGCGCGATGCAACAGGCAACTGACCGTAAC
>NW_017100174.1:458993-460338 GCF_001263275.1 Habropoda laboriosa
ACGCGATGCCAAGCAATTTGTTGTTAACGTTGCCCCGATGGTAATCTTAAAATAAGCAACCTCGTGATTTCACCCGGTTAAACTTCCTATCGCGGACTGTCTGCCGCGACGATACTCCCCGGGGAGCCGTGCGTAATTGTTAACTCGTAGTACGCATGAGAGACTTAACTCGGCGTATTTATAAGCCTGGTTCAACTGTAATTACATTACCCGCGAAGGAACTTACCAGCCGCGTGTTTATTCGTCGAGTCTCCGACGAACGTGGCCTGGCGATATAATTTTCAATTCAACCCGAGCTTTAAGACGGCTTTACGAATATTTCTATATTTATTCTCGAACGAGAGAGAAAAAGTCGAAAAAAACGGGAGGGAAATTGGAAAATGAGAATTCAATTGAACGAAGAGAGACGTGCGTGTGTGAGTGAATAAAAATAATATGAAAAATTTCCACGGTACGTGAAATATTGCGTTATTGGATATTGGACGTTCAATTGATTCTCTGTGCAGATTATGCCCATTGTAGTGGAAAAAACGAGATCTTGATTGCAGCGTGACGTTCTGTTAATTACGCTTCTGTCAAATGGTATGAAATGTCGTTTAACGCGTGGTTATTATGTAGGAAGAATGGAGTAGAGAGAATAATTGAACGGCGAAAGTGTAAGAATGAAGATTTTAGTTTTGGAGAACGAAATAGCTTTCTTTTCCTTCCGGAGAGTTCATTCGATGGTGGAAAAAGAAGGAGTTTCTTCCAGCCAATACGTCTTTAATCATCAATCGATCTGAAGCTTTTCATCGAAGGGGCTCGAGTCTCACGGTTCTCTCTCTCGCAATGGAAAAGGCACACACACCTCTTTATCGCGAGATTCTACCAAAGCTTTCGAAACGTTCAATACCATGGAAGTATATGAAGTTTCGAAGGGTTTCAAGCTCACCAAAGTATGATGGCTCTGTGTTGGCTGACAAGAACCGTTCCCACGTATATACATGTATCAAAGGATTCTTCATTTTCCATCCCTTAGGGTGACGCGACGAGGAAGAATATTTCTCTCGATTATGTACACCTTTTAAAACGTTTCTCGTTAAGAATGCCTGTTTCTGTGTCTCTCGTAATCGCTGCCTATTCTTCTTGTAATCGTTCCGTGCCTCCTTTATTGCAATAAGCAACCTCGTTTAACCAGTATTCAAAGAAGAAATTAAGGATTTAATTTCATTTGTAACTCCTGTTTAAAAAAATGTAGGACTTAATTTGTTTTGTAATTTCCATTTAAAGAAATATAGGATTTAGAAAATAATTGAGGGTTTAGTTTGCATTGAAATTTCTATCTAAAAAATATTGAATTTAATGT
>NW_017100174.1:460395-468597 GCF_001263275.1 Habropoda laboriosa
CTAGAATTTGAAAAATAATTAAGAAATTAATTTATTTTGTAACTCCTATTTAAAAAAAAAAAATAGTTTCTTGTTAAATTTATCATACCATTGAACAGAAAAAGAAACATAGACGGTCGAATACTTATGAGAGGCACTTTAAGTAGTGCATATCGCAATAAGTAGTAACGATTAAAAGTTATTGCGCCGAGAGGCTCTTCTCACTGTGAATTTCTCGTATTTATGAAAAACAAGAAGTCTCCTCGAAGAAAAAATATCTTTACACCGTCGTCGGCGTCTGTAAGAGCTTAGAAGTTGTTGGACCTACGCCAACATCAGGGCCGATGCACTTCCACATCTGTCCCAGCATATCGATCGGTTGGTCATCCTATCAGTGAACCCTCCAAGGTAATGCTAATGGCCTATTGCTCCCAACTATTTCGTCCAACTTGTTTTTCACTCCCCATATGTGTTCTTAACATATTACTCTCACAGTACGACACTTCGTTAACACGTTACCATCCCAAGTCATAAAAATATGCCCTTTTTTACCCAGAAATAGAATTTTACACACTGTGCTTTAAATGTCGACGAGCTATAAATATCTGTTAGAATGTATAATACGCTAAAAGTGATACTTCTCATCGACTAGACTAAACACATACCACATAAACATACTTGAAATTTCATAAAAAATATTTGATATTTTAAGTTATGACCATTTTTCTAAAGCGATGCAACACAGCCGAGAACCTTAAAGTGTGCAGGCTGTACACGAGAGTTTTCGCGCAAACAGCTCAGACCGTACAGTGTTAATATGTATTAGGTCATCCCATAAGTTCGTGCCGAAAGCGAAAAATACTTTAACGAAAATCCAGGAAAATTCTACAGCGACGACATAATAGTCTTACTACAAAAAAAATAAGAAAAAATTGCGGAACCAAAAGGTACTTACGATTTTCTTATCAAACTTAAAGGTTTGCTGGAAATACCGATTTAAATTGTAAAATTCGAGAGAAACTTACAAGATGACCTGATACAAAATTAGAGAGACAACTAGGAAAACTATTCGAAATTTTGTAATAAAATGGGTAGTGAAGTGGGTGAGGAACGTCGTTACACTGTTTTCACCTCCATTTATTAAAGTACCAGTGTATGGTCGGCGTACAATTGGTCCAGAAAATACAATCGTTTACTTTGCTAATTGTCCCGGCGGCAGCTGTAGCTGTGGTACGTCGCGATGGTCGGTAAAGGAAAAACTGTCCGGAGGTGTAGGCGTACTGGGTTTTTATATTGTTAGGACAGGGAGACAGGAGTAGCGATAGATAAAGGTAGAAGTGGAGAAAGTGGTGGAAACGGAACGTCCTCGTGCGAACCTGGATGCCACATGTGCGCTTCTTAGGCTACTCGAGGACGAAGGCAAGTCTTAACCCGGGGAGAGGGTTTGTTGACGACGACGTACCCGCCACAGTAGAAACACCGATTTCTTTTTTCTTTCATTTGGTCAACCTTTAAAATCACGAATTGCAGCAGATTTGTGTCACATGCGTAACAGATGTCGCTTGGGTCGCTCGGCTCGTCGGTACGGCCGAACAATACATCGGTACTCCCAATAGACCAGCACGTCCTAAAAAGCGAGGTCTTAGCCGGCACGAAAATTATTTCACGACACCCAAAAACTCGACGCCTCTCACACCTGAACACCACACGACCTAAGACAATAAACAGACCTTCGACATCACCAAGCAATATAACAAATGTAAGAACAAATTCCCCACTTTCACACTACCACCAGACACACCGAAAAAACCAATCACCACACACTTCCACCACCAACGACAGCTTCACACCACCAAATAGCGAACACCACACGACACGACTCACAATTTTCCGACCAGTAGACTTAGACATTTCGCGCTCTGTTCACGTTCATTTGTTGTGCGTTAATAGTCAATCTTCCGTGCACTACCTGAGTCCCCTATCCCGAGTAGATTCCTTAAATGGTCTGACTCAAAAAGAGGGGCAATTATCGGTTTCGCAACAAGCACAAACCGAAACAAACAACCTGCGAGAAATTACAAGCAAACCGACTGCATACTTCGGTCCTCCAGCAAGGATCATCGGCTCGCTCGCTCGTGTTGCGCGAGCTCCGCGTCTTTAGATAGCTCGCAGAATCCTGGGAAACTTTACAAGACCCGAAGCTATTTTCTGGACTTATGAAAGCTTCGAGTACAATGTATTCGAAAGTGGCGAAAGATGTTTTGTGTATCTCATACTCGCTGCACATCGCTCAAACTTTCAGCGACGAGTTTTACGAGGAGAAGAGACGAAAATAAGAAAGAAAAGGAGGAAGAAGAAAGGACATCTCGAGAGGAAAAGAAGAGAATTCGTCCGCGTTTTATGGTTTTTTTTGCAAGGGATAATTCGAGAGAGGGATCGTGCGTGGTACCCTTGTGAAAAGTTAAAGCCGATCGTGACATCACGTTTAGGTTTCATCGTCCCTGTAACAGGCACGAAATTCTCGGCGAAATAATTCACGAAAAGATGGAAAAAGAAATGGAAAACGCTCGAGGACAATTCATTGGTTGGCTTGCACCGTAAGAGAAACGACGGCCGCGCCATTATCAGCACGTATGAGGGTTTCAAAGTACCTGGATCATCGCCAATTCTACCACAAATGCTCTCCTGAAACTGTCCTTTACGATTTGTCATCCTATCACTCGAATCCAATCCAATCCATTACACTCGCGTATTACAGAAATTGCCTCGCGTATCTCTATTCCCCTCTCGATTCCTCCGCGCTCAAATTGTTTAGCGCGGTAATCCAAGCATGCACCTGCCTCTCGTTATCTTTTCAGTCGTTCTCTTCTTAAATACCACTCCTTTTTGCGCGACGTGTCAGTAATAACAAAGTGATTTTAGAAAAATATTTTAATTCCTTAATTTTCATGCTGCAAGTTACAAATATAATACAAAAGTTTGAAAGTTCGAATGGACGTTGATGGAATAAGTGAAGAAATAAACTGGAAAAATTAAAGCGAAATGATAAATAAGATTTGATTTGCCAAGAACAATGTCAGTTTCAGAAACATAAATAAAGCCGAAGGAAATGTTCCGCGGAGTTTCCTGCGTGCTGCAAAATCTGTGTGAAACTTCCGACTGGCTCTGTCAAGTCGCAACATAAACTTCAAAAAAGTCACAAGTTCTGAGATACATTTTCCTGATTTCTTCCGGGAACTTTAATAAAAATAACATACTTTTTCAAATTATCTTCTTAGAACTGGTTGTAACGAGGAAAATGAGATTACGCCCACAAATTTGTCTTAAAGTAGTTGTCGAAGTTCTGCAAAGAACGATTACAAAATAGTATTTAAAAGAATAAGAAGGAATGATAAAACTGACGTAATAAGTGTGATATATTTGTATGTTAAAAAAATAGAAAATAGAAATTCTCGGGTTTATGACGAATGATAGACAAATTAGAAAATAAACTACGTCGTAAAAAGATATTTAGTTGTATGGTACAATACAGTGGACAGAAACTGCAGGAACTGTCAGATCCATAAACCACAGATATACACCTAATCAACGCTAAAGAAGCTAATGCGCACAGCAGTGAACCTGATACGAGCACTTCTGAATACGTCGGAAGCAATACAGCGAACAACTAATACACTAACCTCCATATATATGTATGCACGTCCATAGAGACAATGCCAGATACGCAATTCCCAATGCAGACCAGTGCAAATCCGTGGCACGCGATACAAACAACGTTAGTATCACGAAACTCTGAGTAGGAAGGTACAGAACACTGTATATCAATGCAAACAGATGACCAATAGGTTCGTTAGTAACATGTTTAACATGATCGGACAGGGTATATATAGATATCAGTATACTTGATGTGTGTAAACTCGTAAAAACAACATTGATACACATGGAACTTCAAACTTGCCACGATTATTAGATAAGTTAGAGATCTCAAGGGTCCAAAAATTCCCTTGACCCGGAACATGTCGCGATCTGAAAAGTTACTAGGAATAAAGACTCGGCTGATTGTAGGATCGTAGGAACAGGCTGGACCACAGGGATGTAATAGCAGGAAGATTTGAGGCACTGGGGAACCACGGAATTGGGGACACCAGGACTCCTAAACTAGTAGAGCTAGGAGACCCTAGAAACTTTACTAGACGATCGTGCGGATCACTGGGAACCCCCAGAAATTTCGGGGACCCTGGATGCCCCGGATATGTCCGAATCCACCGAAAACCTAGGATACTCCTGAAACCCCGGGAATCCCCGAGGACCCTAGATATCCCGAAGCTCCAGAAATCCCCGAGATCACTGGGTACTCCTAGAACTCTCGAAGTTCTTGGATATGCCTGAAAACCTTAGAACTTCTGGAGACCTAGGATACCCCAGAGACCTAGAATACTCCACAGATTTAGAATATTTTAGAGACCTGGAGTATACCGGAGATTTAGAATACCCAGGAGACCTAGAATACCCCGGAGACCGAGAGTACTCCAGAGATTTAGAATATTCCAGAGACGTAGAATACACCGGAGATTTAGAATACCCCGGAGATCTAGAATACCTCGGAGAACTAAAATACCCCGGAGACCTAGAGTACCCCAGAGATTTTAAATGTTTCAGAGACACAGAATACACCGGAGATTTAAAATACTCCGGAGACCTAAAATACCCCGGAGACCTAGAGTACCCCAGAGATTTAGAATATACCACAGACCTGGAATACTCAGGAGATCTAAAGTACCCCAAATACTCCCAAAGTCTCTTGAATCCTCGGTGTCCTCAAATACACCAAACATCTCAAAACCCCCAAAACCTTCAATATCCTAGATAACCCCAGTTACCACCAAAATTCTCCGAATACTCTCGTTGCCCAGGAACTCCCGAGGACCTCGAACAGCCCTTTGAACTCCTAAACCGTCCATACCGAGTCCGATGGACCCAGATGCAGTCGCATCGACTCCAATTTACTCAATATCCATCTAAATCGATTCCAATACACCCAGTACTGTTCCTACCGAATCAAACCGATCTTTCATCGACCGTATTCAAAATAATATTGCAAAAACCTATCCGTTCTCAAATAGAATTACTCACACACTGTTTATATTGTATCTGATGTGCCCCGATATCATCTGTATCGCGTTTAATTGCATTACGATCTCCTATTGAGTATCTAATAACACTTAATATTATCTACATGAGATTTCACAATGTTGTCATCTCTATACATCAGCTTGTGAAATCTCTCTATCTCCCATATAGCACATACGAATACCCTTGTGATTATCTCCGTCGATTGTCGCGATCGTTGGATTATCTCTAGCCGACCTCGTTGTCCCGTAACTGTCATATTCAGATTTTGTAGAATCATAGTCATCCACCAAGCATGTGGTCAGGTCATATGTCGTTCGCAATGGTACCCGTATATTCGTGACTTTGTTAGTTACACGATTAACCGTGAACACGTCGTTCCATCGCAGCCCCAACTGTTGAACATTCGACGATATTCGAAATCCACGTCACGTGTATTCACTGTCCCGGATTAATATAGTTTTGACACGTGAAGGAAATATCCCCCTATTTCTTTACTACGTACGAACAAACGCTGACCGATGCATGGATATGCACACTGTTTCGAGGAAACGTAATCCTTTTTACGCGAGATTGCACATAAATTCACAGAACGGTGGTTGTATTTTACTTCGAAACGTCAACTCGAGTTACTACTAAATTTCACTACGTCACCGTGAAATTTTTACACGCAACGTTTAATGCAAATGACTTATAGCAGACCCTCGCGCGTGTTCTGTCCAATAAACGTGACACTGTTTCACGTGTCGGACCGACTATAAAAACACCGTACAGTTCTTCTTCCGACATGTCATATTTATTTTGATCCGTGTACACTCGTACTTCTGATTTACCTAAACAAAAACAAAGTCTAGCAAACGAATAATCTTATTCTCGTTGTTTAAAGAAATTTGTAAAACTGTAATTGTCCGAGAGTCACCGCTGAACCGTATCTTCTCGCTACTCGCAAATATCAACAACTTGATGAAATTATCGTATTCGACAGGCACACTCGGATCCACTCTCGACCGAATGAAAATTACACATCGTATTAATTCCTTTCAATTTCCGCGGGGATTGCGTTTTATACAGTGCCGCTTGTGCCGAGGCTGAATGGCTCGAGAATTGGGTACACGGCGTCATCAATCGTCCTTTGATTTTGCCCTTGTATTTACACGAGCCGGCTGAAATCCATCGTTATAGAGATATCCGCAACGCTTTACCCAATCGGTTAACCACTTTCGAATATACATTCGTGACAGCTCTTTTGACAAAAGCCTCGATACTCTCTCTCTCTCCCAGGTATTTATCATTCTGCACGGCAGGAGATTGAATCTTCAATGACGTTGCCGCTTTGGTTTCGTTCGCGCTGATTTGCACATCGCGTTCACGCCAAGTTTCCCATCGAATTCTTCGCCGGTACAGATACAGATGAATCTACCATTAACCCTTTCGTTACTATTCGCGCCTATAGGCGGTTTGAAAATTTGCTCGCACTATACCGTTGGAGCCTTTTGGTGGAACCGAAGAAATTTTGCAGCCGTGGTTAAAAACTTATCATCGATCACCCACGTTACGCGTTAGAATCTACCGTAGCGAAAGGGTTAATTAAACGCGCGATACGACGAACTCTCGAATTGCAGTTTACGCGGAAAATGAAATGTCGATACGATAGAAATCGATAGAGAGAAAAATCAGGGGTGTGCGTGAACTCGAAAATGTCGGGAACCCGATGCTCGGGTAGGGTCGGGTCCCGAAAGTATCTCAGAATTCGAGAATTTCGGGATTCCCGAAAATTTCGGGATTCTCGAGAATTATAAAATTATAAGAAGTAGAACACGGAACGAAATTGGTAAGCAAATATGCGACAGATATGATTTACTTCATATTTTCGTGTAGAAAAGCTAGTTTGTCAACGTTCTCCGATAATAGTTTCGTTCTACTTTCAGGAATCCTGAAATTCTCGGGAATCCCGAAATTTTCGAGAATCCCGACAATCTCGAATCACGAGATACTTTTCGGGAACCCGACCCGACATTTTTTGGTTCTCGCACACCCCTGAAGAAAAATGTACGATTAGGATAAAACGAAAAGTTTCCACCGTGAGACGAAAGGATTGAAGAGGAGCACAAAGGGGAGAGAGCGTGATTTAAACCTATTTACGCGATGCAAATCGGGTAACTGGACTGGAACTTTGGCGAAAGTAAATTTCATTTGGAGAAGTTGTGTCAAAGAGACGAGAGCAAACGTTATTTACATCCGTGAAACTTTCTTTAACGAGGCAAAGTGCGGCGGCTGATCCTGGATGACAGTGTGCTCGTGGAAAAACACGTGGAAAATCTGTACCGTTCGATGGTAACAACGTAAGGTTACATCGTGTGAAGTAACTCGATGCAGTTTAACACTGTACTTGGTGTACGATAATCGTTCGAACGTTGTAGCACAGGAGGATGTCGTTTTGGAAACGTGATTAACGCACGGCGTTTATTCTACTTCTCCCGTTTTCCAGGCCCCGAATCTGAATAATCAATGGAGCTATCGGGGATACGTAACAGATGTTTGCACCTGAGAATGACTGGAATATCGTAAGAATGTAAAAGCGGACGATGGAACTCGACGGGAGTTCGATGCACCGCGTAACTTCATTGATTATATTAATTCGATACCGCGGCGCGCACACAACCGCAGCTACGAATTAATTATCGAGGTATTTCCCATGAAAATATTCCAATCTCCTTTTAATACATCAATATTAATCACTTGAAATTTGTTGTGTGGAATTAACGAATATTCATTGTCTGAGTTACCGTTGTGCGAAGTGATTTGTTTACATATTGATGTAGACACGTGGAAAAATATTGCTTCGGGGTAAAAGGTAATTGTCTTCAGATTAAAATTTCAAAAGATATGGATGAAATTGAAATTTTAAAAATATAAGCTTGTGGAAAATTCTTTTTTGGACAGTTTGTTTGGTCCTTTGGACACTCACTTTAGCGTAAATAATTATTTTTCATATTACATTAGTTATCTTCAGATTGAAATTTAAAAATAGATGGATAATTTTGAAACTTTTAGAGAAAATAGCAAATTTGTGGGAAATCCTTTTTTGGTCAG
>NW_017100174.1:468636-498202 GCF_001263275.1 Habropoda laboriosa
GCAGTTTGTTTGGTCCTTTGGACATTCTCACTTTATTCTAAATAATTATTCTCCATTGCAAAAAATATAGAGTATAAAATATTGATTATCTTCAGATCAAAATTTCAAAGCACATCGATGATTCTGAAATTTTGAAAAAAAAAAGGAAAATTCTTTTTTGGGTCACTTTATCTGCTTTTTGGACACTCTTACTTCACTCTAAATAATTATTTTCCACTTAAACGAATCACTCCGCATATTTACAATTAATAACCGCATCTCCGAGAAGAATTCTTCACGGAAAGACGTTTGACCGTGTTCGTGACAATTGTGAGGAGGATAAAGAGGATCGTAGGTCCGTTGTGAATTATTGATCCGTAAAGAACGTAAGAAGACGTATATCCACGTGAAATGGCCGTAAGTTGTGGCCTCGACCTTAATAACGCAAGAAGATTACTTTCGATATCTTCGCCAACTTCCTATATAAATCTGCTCCCGTTCGAAGATTTTTCCATGAATTCGGTTGTTATTCGTGCGGTGTCTAAACCGTTAAATGGCACCATCTCACCTCTTGGTTCAAGCAAGAACAACTCGACACGTTCGGGTCGATAACGTTCGAGCAGCTGAAAGAGCCGTCGAAATTTTTTCTCCCACTTTCCATATCCGTCCGTTATATTAATCTCGAAGGTAAACGAACAGTTAATACGATGAATCTAATTGCAATTACGGCCCCCCTCTTTTGATGCTAGATTTAGAAAGGATAATGCCGCCGGTTGAAAAAGGATGGAAGGTCAGGTGGTGCTGTAAGGATCAATACGCCATCCTCTCTTGAGAGAGCGGAGCTTCACGTGTTGCTCCCGTTTCCGGTGCCATCCGGCGAACTAAAAAGGATCAATGTGCATTCTCTGCGACCACCGGTAATTACCGTTCGACGTGGCCATTATGAGGGGAACAATAACGGCTATTTGTACGCACATGCTCTATCACAATGTATTAGCCTCTTACAAATGCTCGTTCTGCTATTTTTTCTTTTTTTTCTTCCGTTAAAATTTTACACGTCGCGTGATCACATGTGTGCACTGAAAGGTTTCGTCACATTCGCTAATTCTTTGACGTTTATCACGAGTGAGATTCGGGCAGCGCGTTAAATAACGAATTTTAATAAGTTCAACTCGAGAGAGACTTTCAGGAAAAAAGTTAGAAAGTTGTTATCAGAACTGTGACGTGGGCCTGTGTACACTGTGCTTTAAAAATGATCACACAGGACGTAATTATTAAGAAGATACGTGTAAAATGTGAATTTCATTGACTCATTGACTTAGGGGAGAACGATAAGTTTCACTTTCTTCAGTTTGATGTAAAACTTCGAATTTGAAAGGAAACCGTGAAATTGGAATTTCGTCGACTCGAATGAAATGAATAGAAGAAACTTACGAGCACGTGGTATATTTAAATTGAAGGTTGACAATTCACCAACTGGTGAAAACGAGATAGTCCTCCTTCGTTAATTTGAAGCCTAACTTCCTACATAATGCACAATTTACTACATCTAAAAACAGATTCGTGTTACAACACTTTTCGTTAGAAAAAGAAACACTCGCTTTGGTCGTTCACGACTGATTGTCACTTTTTGAGTAAATCTTGTATAGCAACTGGACGACTGACTCGTTGTTCGAGATTTTTGAAATGTATACACCAACATTTCTACAGCTGACATTTTCACACAACAACGTTTCGAAATGAAAAATTTCCAGTCGTAAATGATGAAAAAGAAGAACAAAGAACGAACGAAATTTCCGATGAAATTAATCATTTTCACGCACGGTTAACAAAACCGTGTTTCGCTTCCGCAGCAAAAACGTTCGTCGATATTCGAGACAATAAAAACACCCTGTTGCATGCAAACGGACGGAGAAAAAGCGGGTTCCTCTCCGCGGCAAATGAAGCAATTAGATGCGTTTTCTTTGTAAAGCCGTGCGGGTTTATACGCGACAGGGAAAGGAATTTAGAGGGCTTCCTTTAAGAAACCACGTCCCCTTGAAATGACACTTCTCGTTCCGGTGTTTCATGAAAATCCAACCTCTTTTTCCACCGACAGAAGAAAACTGCGCTCTCGAATAATTCACACGAACACTCTTGCCTGGAGAGTCCTCGTTTTCCTCGGACAACCTTTGAATCGTTCATTCCGTCTGCGCTTTGGTAGAAATCGATATTTTAAGAGCGGATACTTCGAATAATTCAGCGGCTGAAGTGAAAGAGAGGGGAAAAATGGAGGGAGAGACGAGAAGAAGAAAAGAATAAGCAACGAGTGATACAATTATGCTCCTAATAAGGCACTGGCTATCGAATGGTGACGAGTAAAGCGCAGCTCTAGAAGTACGGTGCTTACTCATTTCGTGCGATGCGTTGATGTAATGAATGGTACGAGTGAGCTAGTGAAATAGTTTATCTCTGAAGTATCAAAGAGAACGGAAACGTGTAATGCTATAGCGAAAGCAAGAGAAATGTTGATAAGGAAACATGAAATTTAAAAGCAATAAGACACGACGAACGATACTAATGATATCGCAATAGCAGACTATGAACGAGTTGTGTTTCGTTCCGACACAATGTTTAAGCAGAATTGTGTAGATTTAGCAACTGGTTGGGTTGTCCGAGCTTATTCTTCACTTCGCTGTCATAAATGTTTCTAGCTTAACTCTTTGATCTATTCTGATTCCGCAAAATTCCTTGTTCCCTTTGTTTTGGGTTCGTGGTACCCCTCCAAGGGGTTGTGTTAGGTTTTCTGTAGAAACGGTTTATAGCACGATCGACCGGGAACAGTTATTTTTGAGCTCAGGATTTTCGTTTATTGCTTGCACGAGTCTAATTACATCCTGCGAGGGTCACTAGAATTGCTTTGCTAGATTTTTAGTAATTTGTGTCCCTCGCGCTCAATAGCCTACGAACATACCATAAACGGCATATCTGTATGTGACGGTCCGCTTGCCGATGAGTCACCCGGAGGAAATTCCAGATTTTTGGGACTTTCCGTCCACCCCTCGCGACCGTCTCCCACCCTTCCAAGGTGACAAGGTGACATGCTGATTGGTAAATGCAATTGTTCACCATTAACCAATCACCGTGTCCTAAGAAAAAATCCCTCTCACGGACGTCCGAGACGCGACGTCGGAGAGTCAGTCGTCGAGTAGTCGTAGAACAACCACAAGGAGAACCAAGGAGCAACCAGTTCAATCTACAAGTCCCAATCATATTGGGTGGTCCTTCGAATCATTATCTAGACGGCACAACATCGTGCAAACATTACAAGGCTCGAAAGTTCATCGCCACAACCACGGGCATTAACAGGTTGAATATCGGTTTCTTCGGAGGAATGAATTTTGGTGAGAGGCCAAAACTGCCGATAAAATTAGGGTCTTGGTCAATGTTCGATATCAACTTGCTGCCTTCATAAAGTGAGAAAATTGTCAATGTACCCGTTACAGGGTTGACAGAAAAACTCGGCTTCGCGCTTATGACACGTCAATTGAAAACCTTGCAGCTAAAGGGGTGCAACTCAATTATTACCAACTTCGAGTAAGTTAGAGAAAAGTGTTTATAAAATTATTGTTTTAATTCAACATTAAAAAGGACACAAAACAATAATGGATGCAGGTCCAAAATTTACAATAAATCGCTCGTTTGTTATCGGATTTGCATCAGACTTACACCGAACAATGTAGAATTCTTTTTACGTATATCACACATCATAACTAAGAAACTATGAAAAATTGAGCTACAGCCCTCTTACCGCGAGGTCCTCAATTGCTATTCATATGCAGGAAGAAACTCTAGAAGGACGAACCATTGACCCTTATCACTAGTCCTCGTCAAAAATTCTATTTGTACAACTTCTAACCTGAATCTAACTTTCCTCCACAGCTAAGACACAGTTCTCCCACTTAATTAGCCTATTAGCCCTCAAATTTTTTTCACAACTTGATATGCTAAAAACGGTCAGTTTCACTATTTTTCAATTATTTCCCAGGCGTGTAGTTTCCCATTTACTTCCCATTTTCGCCACAGAGCAGAAAGTGTAACACAATATAAACAGCGAAATAAAATAATTAAACAGAACTGCACCTTTTCGAGGTTCAATTGTACACGTGTAAGACACAGGCACGCGCTTCAAGAGGTTAAATAGCCGTCTACTCCCAAAACCAGGAACCACTAGCTTCAGAATTGGAAGCTCTATCATTGTGCGAAAGCTCGTTAAAAAGTCGGTATAACACCTCGGGTCCTCTCCTTGTTAGTGACGAGTTCACTAGAAAGCCCAGGACGAAATGCAACTTTCTTCCCCTCACCTCTTCCTCCAATCCTCACCTCCTCTATTTTCTTCTTCCACGACCAACCGAGGTTTCAAACCCTCCTGGCAATGGAGGAACATTAGAACGCGCATTGAAAACTTCAATCTGAAGAATACAACGGCAAACGAATCACGCCAGTTTCGTCGATCTGGCCTAATCTTAATTGTTCTTGGGAAATTGTAAGATCGACCGAAGATATTGTTGACACATGTACGAGAGTAACAGTGAATAAGCAATAACTGACTTATCGATGTGCTACATATATCGACTGTTATCAGCCGTACGATAATTTGAACTACTGAATTGCGCATTGCAAAGTATTCGGAAGATTAAATTGTTAAATCTAAACACTTGTGGTGCAATCAATTCCGTTTCTATTTAAGATAAGGTATCTCTTGTGTATCCGAGGAAGAAGAAAAATGTATAAATAACTTGGTAAAATGACGGAGTTCAACGAAATAAATGAAATATGTCTGGATGAATGCTGTTATCTTTTTTTTTTTTTAGAACGAATCGATAAATATGTTTTTACAATGAAATCTCGAGAGCCTTTTTCTTTTAACGTTATTCGCGTATTTCTGCCAATGTAAAGTTTTATCTACTGAAACATCAAACACCATTTGTAAACATTGACCTTATTGATTTCCTGTTGCCCTTTGTTCCTTCTTATCCGGTTAATCTGTGAATCTGATACTCGATTCAATCAATTTTTCCTTCGATTAATAACTATTCCAACTGTTATCGATAATCTTCTTGGAATTCCATTTAACGATTATTCAGGAAATGACTGGGATAAAGTTGCTTGTAGAATAAGTTAAGCAAGCAGTTTCAATTTAGAAACATCGATGTCTTTATTGTTAAGCACAGTGATTGATATTTTGTAAGGTACGCAGATGTGAATCTGAGTTCTTTCGTTAAATGTACGATTGTAAATCTTATCTTGCCGAGATTTCGAAAACAATATCCGTATGTTACTTGACACGTTTAAAAGTTGTATTCTCGTGCAACGATAAATTTGAATTAACAACAATTCTTGGATCATAAATACGAAGAAGAAAATAGACACACGACGATTAACCGTAACGAAATTTCGATAAATCTTTGGAACTTAATATGCACACTTGAGAAAATAATTTAATCAATTTCTTTTGGCTAGTAACAGATCTTTGAAGTGAAAATTGAGTGAAAGAAAATATGACGTGAAATGATGTTTGAAATGAAAATGGAATGGAAGAAAATACGACGAGAAGTGATCTTTGATATGAAAATTGGATGATATAAAATATTGAAAGGTGAAATTAAATAGAATTGAAATTGTTGAAAATGTTCCAAACAAACAAATATGATAAATAAATAATATTTTCGTGTCGGGACGCGAGAGAAAATTGAGATCAATGAATAAAAGCATACTCTAGTCTTTAAGTAGTAGTATACACGCACAGATAGGCTAAAATATGCTCGAAGATAAATTGACTTTTAATAAAACCCGTAGTAATCACTGTTTCAACGATTTCCTCTTATCGTATCGATATTTGCCCATCAAGTACCTGTCCAATTGGGATTAACATCTCACGGAAAATCCAAAGATGACGTCACGAAATGTATTGCGGCTAAACAATCTCGTATTCTTTTAAAATACTGTGTGAGACGGATACACAACAATCATGCGTAATAATCTTCATTGATATATCAACAATAACAGTTATTTTAGTATTTTTAATACCCTTTTTTTTGTCAAATTTATTAATTAAGAAAAAATTCAAGTTAAAATTTATTTTCCTCTTATTTAAGATTTAATTTCAAGCTATTGACGTAAAACTTGAAGTGAAAACTGTGCAGTCTTGTACAGGAATTATTCTGGTTAATTCGCAATTTTTGGGCGAAACGCTTTCAATAATTAAAGATGAACAGAAAATTATAATTAATTATCTAGCCAACTGAAATATTTGTATTTATTAATCAAGAAACTAATTGCTTTTGATAAACACGAAAACCACAATTGGAGTAAGTTGATCCGTAAACCATGACAAACTATGGAGAACCATAACATAGTGCAATTTTCTTTCATTATTTTCTTTCAATTTTCATACTGCAAAAATTTAAGTCACAGCATTGTAAATAAACGGCAAACTTATTTTCACACGCTCAGGGAATAATTGAAAAAAATAAATGAAATTGATCATGTTTGACTGATCAAGTTGAGAAAAATATGAGCGTAAAGGGGTTAAACGTCTTCGAGCAGTGTACAATCAGATATAAGAATTTCGGTGAAAGGTTGAACGAACAGAGAAAACAGTCTGTACCACTCGAGTTATCGGTGTCGAGTGTCGGTAATGTTATCAGGCAATAATTAATCGTGACACGTTAGAATAGCGACGAAATCAACGTATTGATACAACGCAAATCGGGGATGTATCTAATCTCTGAAGATGGGGGATTTAAAGTTTCGCAGTTTTGAAAGACTACACCGCCGTATATAAAATATTGTTATCCACGAGATTTCATAGCAGTCTGCAGTGAGCAACTGAAACAGAAACATGTTTTTGACAACGGTGTCACTTCTTGCTCTCCTATCCATCTCCAATGGTGAGTGTTTTCTATTTTCACACCTGTCTCTCATGTTTTTGTTCCAAAATGTCTCATACCTATTTACCATATTTTATTCGACACACTGACAAATGTTTTTTAATACTCGGAAACTTAGAATTGAATCAAAAAATTATTCAGTCTACTTGACTTATTTATTGAATTATTTAAAAAGTTATTATAAAGTTATTCATTTAATAAAAAGTTGACCGACTTTCGACAAGCGTGGTTGATTTTCAATCAGGAACGCGCTGAAATGGCTAGAAAATTCGGTCCATCGCGAGCGTGCTCTATGACAGCAATTTGCGCGATTAAATATAGCTAATAAGTAAAGCAACCAGCGGCAGCTGCATAATGAGCAACGTTCCATCCGTAATCACTAGCTACTAATTATTGTGTACCATTACTATTTACACAGCTGGGGTGCTGCCCAAGTATGATCCAAGAATCGTGAACGGGGAGGATGCTTTGCCAGGGGAAATCCCTTTTCAGGTCAGTTGTTTTAATAACGAACCACGTCCTTTCTCTTCTCAAAGAAGAAGTCAGATCAGACTAAAAAAAGTATGGAAAAATAAGATTTCTCCGAAAGCTCGGTATTTTCTTCCAATAAAATGAAAACTCTTCTTCGAATCTTCTCGAGTTATCGAAATCACTTCCTTCTCTTCTCTAGGTGTCCCTTCAAAACAAAGGCAGCGCGTTCCACTTTTGCGGTGGCTCCGTTCTCAGTCAAAATTATGTCATCACTGCAGCTCACTGTGTCAGCGGGTAAGCATTCCGAGAAAATTTGCATTCGAGATGTTATTACACAGGGAAGGGAGACTTTTACGGAAAAACCGGAAGAATGAAAAATCACAGAGGGGAATTTTGTTTGTTGAAAGGAAATCGGCGAGCTCCATCCAAGTTGTTGCTGGCACGATAGATCTGTCGAAGCCGGATTCTCAACGTAACGTTGTGAAAGTGATCGTTCATGAGAAATACGACTCTAGCGACTCGTGGATAAATGACATCGCGTTGTTGAAGGTAAGTTAGACGTACATTTTTTTTCTTTTTTCACACTCTCAAGGTATCGGTAGGTGAAACTGGACAAACACTCTTACGTCGTTGTTGTCTATTGCTTACAGGTCGACAAACCCTTCGTGAAATCGAAGAATGTTGATTTCGTCCGCCTTCCGTCACCAGACGTGGTCATTGCCCCCAATCAAATCGCGAGGGTTTCTGGATGGGGCAGACTTTGGGTTTGTAAATCATTAACTTCTCTCTATATATTATTTTTCTCTCTTCTTTTTAGATACACTGTGTATTATATTGTTTTTCTTTTTTTACACTATATATTATACACTATATATTATATCAACTTCTCTCCGTATCTTGAATATTTTTTTTTGAATACACTGCGTGTTATATTAACACGTTCGCATACGCCCCACTCTGGTCTTTCCGTTCAGGCCATCTGATATTTCGGCCTTTTCCTTCCGCTAACTTAAACTATGCAACTACGGCGATAATTTGTTGAAACAAAAATTTTTCCTTTGCTCTATAGCATATCTTAAACGTTACCTTTTTCTCGATAACAATGATTTTTGCAATCTTATAAATATTGGAAGACATATAGGGCGAAAAGCAAAACTGTTAGTCTCGACAATGTGAGACTCATACGACCCACGCGGCGTGAACGGAAAGTCACCGAAAATCGGTCCGGCACGGAACGTATTAACTTCTCTGCATACATTAAGTTTTTCTTTTAATACACTGCGTATTATATTAACTTTTCTCCATATATTAAATATTTGTTTTCTTTTTTTTTTTTATTACAGAATATATTATACTAACTTCTCTCCATACGTATATGTACTACTTTTCTTTTAAATACACTTTCAATGCACGAATCTTGTACCTAAACCTGTTGAATTACTAATCAACCTATTTACGTACAAATTTATCTAATTACAGCAAGGTGGTCCCACGACTATTTACCTACAACGTGTAAACATCTTGGTTGCCAGCCAAGACTATTGCAAGCTAATGTACAACAAACGTCATTACAACATCTACGATTCGCACATTTGCGCTTACGACCCAAGCGTTGAGAAGGGATCTTGCCATGTAAGTTTCATCCCTTGGAGTCACACTACTCTACGATCATTTTTCCCCCGAAATTTCACTGGGCAAACTCGCTGAAATTGTTCTCGAAAATACAGTATACTATTTTTTCTACACAGGGTGATTCTGGTGGCCCCTTGACCGTCAACGGAACACTCACTGGTCTGGTTTCTTGGGCAATGGGCTGCGCCCTCACTGATTACCCCACAGTCTACACCCGTGTGGCGTCTCATCTTGATTGGATAAAAGCAAACTCCAAGTAGACCCGGCAAATGAAACACAGACCGCGAGTAGACGAAGTGAAAAACGCGAACGCAAGGCTTGAACATTTCTAACAACCGAAATGAGAGTTCATCGCGACGCTGTGACGTTTTGTGAAATGAAAGTATAAGAATTTATGGCAATAAATGAAAAGATATTATTTGAATTATAAATACTTGTTTATTTTGATACGCGAGGAAGGCACGTCGCTACGCAATCGATAAAACAAACATCGACAAGACGCTGAGGAAAAAAACGTATCAGAGTTTTGTCACAGACATACACTCGTTTCTCCTAATAATCCAACAGAAAGTAACACCTGTTTCATCCGAAAGAATATCTTATATGTCCTATATGCAGTATTGTAATTTTAAGAAAACGTAGCCTTAAGTAGAAGAAAGAAAGTGGGCGGCAAGGGATGAAAGCCAAGCCTAAAGGAAAAAAGCCCCAGCGGCGAGTGGCCCACGAATTGGCTGGCTGTAAGGGATGAACGAGAGTGTTGATTGTAAAATTGAGAAGCGCGGGAAAAGTTGCGAGGGAGAGCGATTGCGTATATTATTGTTATTTGTACATTTTAATTAATAATCACCTGTATTTTATTCTTAACTCCACATACATTTGTTTTCTATCGAAATAAATCACTTATTCGATACCTTCGTGTGAATTTCTTGTATTTTGCCAAATCAGTTTTTCTATTAAAAATAAACATATCGACTACAAGAATTGTATAGAATTTGCTGTAATTTAAATTCGTTTCGCAATTATGAGTGAATTTAAAGGAAATTATAATTTAAATTCAGAATTTCTGAAAATTGAAAAGTTTTACGATAAAATTGCAGAAATTATTTGGTAACGAATAGCAGTAGGAGAGAACATAAACCGTGAGTTGCCACGAAATCGTTCCGGTGTTCACATCAGGCGAGACTATGAAAAACCAGAGAACGTATTTCTTCCTCTGTGCCAAGAAAACGAGGCTCCTCTGAACCAATAAGAATGAACTGACCCTGTGTTGAAATTTAGGGATCCTACTATCCGATCCTAACCATCGAAACTTGATAGATAGATCAGAAAAGATACAGTTTATTTACCAGCCTAGTTATTGCAATAATTTCAATTCAACAACTTTCTGTAAATTATTTTTTAAATCATAGATCTTTGCAATGAAAGCTGAAGAAATCAAATTGTCGATGTTTCTTCGTAAAGCGAAGTATTTGAAGATTACAAAGAAAACAGCGATTAAATACTAATCTTCGAATATCCGACGTTAGATATAAGGTGAATACAAGAGAGATAAGGGCTGAGAGAATAATCCGGTTAATTGTGAAAGCTGGATTAATCAGATAAGTCCACGATAATAAACAAAGGGAATGGACATTTAATTACATGCGATTATCTTTTTTTCAAATCTTTTGTTAATTAATTAAGAGTATCAAGAGAGTGCCAAACCTCGTTCAGATTATCACACAATGATAATACAGTTATCAGTACAACAACAGAGGCAATACACAAAAATAGAACAATCCAAATACAACATTAGGTACAAATACATGAGAACTACAGGACTACTTGAGCAAAGAAGGAATAGGCTAGAAGTTAAGGGGACTAGGCAGTCAGATTTGGTAAAAATATAACGTTTTTTGGGAATTTATTACAAGGACAGGAATTAAAATTGCAACTTGTACTTTTAGATATTACTTATTAGTACTATGAGGCGTAAAAAAAAATTTTTTTTAATAACATATACATGTATATAACAATAGCCCAAGCGAGACACGGGAATTTAGAAAACTGGAACAAGTACTGGGAAGAGGAGGAAGGAAGGAGATGCGATTTGTGTGGTGATAGATTCGGAAATCTGGAACATTTAACAGGGGACTGCAAAGAAACCGACAGGGATATCAGGATGGAAGACGTAGCGAATGGGAGGCAGGACAGAAAGATTGTAGAGTGGCTCGAGAAGCTGGAAAAGAGAGAGTGGCTGAGAACACCAAAGAGAATATTAAAGTATAAGGGAGGGGTAACAATTAATGGGTAATAAGTAGGGCGATAAGTTAGTAGAGTACGAGGGAATGTGAATGGAAGAGAGGGAACGAATCGAATGAGTGAATAAGATAGTTTTATAAAACGTAGGTTATTGTAAACCAAGTTAAATTCAGTTATTCGATTCTTTTTCCAGCGCGTAAATATAAAAATACAATTTCACAACATTATTTACCTTAATTGAAGCTACGAAAAATCAATATTTTTCGTGTTTGATTGAGAAACGTATTTTCCGTACATTTGACGATATTTCAACAATCCACCAGAGATACTTGTTTACATTCTCAGGCAGATTTAGAAACCCGTCAGACTGTAATCGCCGTGAAATTTCTATTTACCTACATTTCGTCCAATACAGACGAATAATCTCTGGCAATCGATGTTGCTTATCGAAAGAAACGATAAAACGACGTATACTTAGGTGCAAATTGATATAGATGCTGGCACGAAATTAATCTTGATCGTGATCGAGATAAAGACGATTTGTCAATCACGGTTTACTTTTAAAAGATTACGATCTAACGGGTAGTATATAACGAACAGGTCGCTTCGCAAATTTATCATTCTCGTATTGATACTGCAAATATGACCACGATGATACTTATTCTCTTGGCAGCGTTGGCCACAGCTAACGGTAAGTAACCAAGCAGATTCCTCCGTTAACAGATACTTAACTTGTTCCACCGTAGATAAGAATCTCGATTAGAATTACCGTAACCTTAAACTTCGATTATACTAATCACGTCGCCCTGCCGCAATTTACAGCCGCTTCGTTGACCCTGGACCTGGATCCTAGGATCGTGAACGGTGAAAATGTGAAAGCAGGCGAAATTCCATACCAGGTACGTGTAAATCCTTCGTTAACCCTTTAAACTCGGAATTTTTTTATAAATTTTCTTTTCAATAACTACCTGTTATTTTAAGAATTTTATCTGAAATGCACTTCGAAAGACATTTGGTCGATAGGAAGCAATTTAAACAATTTCTTTTTATTTTATTTTACTAATTATATTGAAAATAGCATTAACCTATTGCTCATCCAAGTAAAAAAAATACTGCAAAGTATAATGGATATTTAAATTGGCAATTTAAAAATTATTTCATTCGTACCTGTGAATAAAACTGATGTCGAGTCACACTCGATAAAGGAGTCCAAAGGGTTTAACGCGCACGAAAATGGAAGGAGAGACGCGAGAAGGAAACAGTGTTTCGCGGTATCGTGTATCTTAAGTGAATTAACGTTAGATAGAGATCGAGGAAAGAAATAAAACGGCAGAATTTATTGAAAAATACCACTTTAACGTTAAAGGTATCTCTGCAAACTCAAGGACGTCATTTCTGTGGTGGGTCGGTACTTAATGCAAACTACGTCCTCACAGCAGCTCACTGCGTCGAGAAGTAAGTTTCCTAATTTCCCATCAGGCAGAATCCTCGATCGTTATCGTAACACAAGCAACATTACATGGTTTGTAACATTGTTAACAGCCAAAAAGCTGAGAATATCGACGTTATCGCTGGAACCATAAACCTGCAAAGTCGGCCCTCGGTGCATAAAGCTGAGAAGATTGTCAAACACGAAAAATACAATCCGTCTAATAACTGGATCAACGATATCGCGCTGATCAAGGTATCTAATTGTGATTCAATTTTGCTTTACCCTTTCGCTGTGAATTTTGATTAAGTGCGCATACATACGCCTTTAATCACTTAACGCTCAGATTTTTTTCAAATTTACCGCCAAAAAATGCAGACATTGCTTGTTTTGCATAAATTCATATTCTGCATTTTTAGCGGTGTACGAAGTAGTTTTGGTGAAACAGAGAAAGAAATGCGAAAGATGGAATATAACAGATCGTTTTGTGTCGAGTATTAAAATTTATTAAAAAGTTTAACAAAATTTGATAAAAAATGACAATCGAAATTTTTCAGACTTTTAATTATTTAGATAATTTTACACTGAAAATATAGTGCTTTTAATAAACTATATAATTTGTTTTTCTCGAGGGTGCCTTAGTGAGAGGGTTAACTGCAATCAAATAGAAAAAAAAAGATCATTTAACGAAGAAAGTAAAAGCTTTGAAATTTCAGAAATGAAAAAATACTATAACATTGAAGTCTTTTGATTTCTATAGGTAAAGACACCATTCGTGCCAAGCTCACAGATATCTTTCGTGCCTCTACCAAGACTAAACGAAGCTGTCTCAGCTAACTCAGTGGCTGTAGTATCAGGATGGGGCAGACTCCGAGTAAGTATTAACTGATATCAAAGTTCTCTATTAAAATTACAATTTTCGTGTAATATACGTTCTAAATGCAATATTAAATGATTATTTCGTTGTACAGTCTGGTGGACCAACTACCAATCAACTCCAAAAGGCACGCATCTACATCACAGACCAGAATGTCTGCAAAAAGGCTTACGGAAATATTTTCGACACGCAAATCTGTGCCAATTATCCATCAAACGAGAAAGGAGCTTGCCAAGTAAGTGTCACTTTCTCTTGTTTAACCCTTTCGTGACAAATGGGACACGCATGTTCCACTTGAGTGCTCGAATAAAAATGAACATTGCAGACACGATGATCAATAGATAAATAACGAATTCCTCAAAAAAATAATTCTCTCGCGAAAGGGTTAACCCTCCACAACGATTCTGGATATTAAGTCCCATTTTATTTCTTTATTGCTACACTATTACGTTATTAATAATTACTAATTCTTGCTTCTTCTGTCAAAATGCAAAATTATAGTCAACCGTAATTTTGTTTCTCATGAACGAAGAAAAAATTGAATTACAGAGGGATAACTATTAGGTGTGAAAATTAATTTCTTTTCTCACGAACTTCAATGTTTATTTACCAAAAATCGAACACTTTTGATTTTCAAAATAATCTCTGTTATATTGAGTGATCATTTTTCCATTTATTGGATAACCGAGGAATTCTCTGTCAGAACAAATATGACGGTTTGGGTGGATAAAGTCGTCAAGAATTTGTGAAGAAAGCCACCGAATTAATTTACATACAAAATATTTACCAAAATTAAAGATACGTAATTAAGATTTTTCTTTCTAATTAATGGTATTTTGTTTACAGGGTGACTCTGGCGGTCCTCTCACAGTTAATGGAAAAATCGTGGGAATTGTGTCTTGGTCGAGAGGATGTGGTCTCCCTAACTACCCAACTGTCTACACTCGCGTTCCATCTTACGTGTCTTGGATTCAACAGCATGCAGTCTAATAAGTTGAGAATACTACAAAGTATACAATACTGATTTCCAACAGAGTACCAATTAAAAATGCAAAAGTATAATCGATCCAACAATTACTTCGATCTTCCTTCCTCGACGTCCACGGATTCAGAAACTCGTCGTTCGAAAGAAGACGAAAAAAATTTGATTTTACAAGTTATTCCACGATTTATCACAGGGAAATATTAAAATTCCTGTACGCGTTCGAAGCAGCCAATTTCGCGCGGGAAGAGCTCGCGCTCTTCAAACTAGAAAAAGCGAAAAACCAAAATTGAGGATTCATTTTGAAAACAAATGTCGCGCAACGTTCCTCTGTAAAACACTTTCATTGCCCATTGTAAATATATTATTTTTATTCAAGTTAAATTGTGCACACGTTGCAGAAGAAATTTTATTGCAATAAAAGAACGTGGAAATTGTTAAGTTTACTTATTATCGAGATCTAAGTAAGATCTAAGAGAGAAGATTAAGATTCGAGTCTGACTCGACGTAAGAATTTTTGCTTTCAGATATCGTGTAACGATAAATTATAAATGATAATAAACCAGTTTTTATGCATTAATGTTACACTGAAACTTAGTATTTTATAACTGATATTACGTTGAAACGTTGAAATAAAGAGAAACTACATGGTACTGCTCGAGAGTGACCAAATGAGTGCGGACTAAGTGGACTATTTGGACCGCAAAGGGTTAACATTTGAAACACTCAGAAACCAAAATGATTAACTCCACTTTCTGACATTCTCCCAATTTCAGTATCAAAGCTTGGTGTTTAATTTTTCATAAATAAAACAAATTCGATAAATTTCATTCTATGGAAAATTAGTCACTTCGGCTTCTGAGTGACTCGTTTATTTACGAATTAACCCTTTCGCTGCGACAGACGGTAGCAAAATTTCTTGTTTCATTGTTCCAAAATCTATTTCACTAAATGAAATAGTGCAGAAGTGTGCAAAGGATCGAATAAAAATAGAAGTGCCCCAAAAAGGCTCGAATAGCGCGGTGTGAAGAAATTTCCAAAGCGCCTGTTAACGTCAGCAGAAATGAAAGGGTTAAAGAGCGTTTTGAAGTTCTGTCGATACTGCGCGAACCTATCGATCGTTTAATCAACCATAATCAACAACTGAGCGAGTTTTTTGTTCCGCGTGCAACGGTGTGTGCAGGTACAATCGAATATTTTCGACGAATTGGCAGCTGTGCTAACGTCGATTACATTTTGATTCGGCTGTTGTGTTTATGCAGGGACGCTGAAATCCAATAGCGCCATAATTCACGTGTTTGTAATGCATGCGGATTATTCGCGCGGACGCGCTCGTGTCACAAGAAACCAGTCACCTCGTGTACTATCTCTCTATCACGAGTGTCACGAAGCTCGACGTTGTCGCGGTGCTGTCGTAAAGTAAAGGTATTAACCAAGATTCGGTGACTCTACATTGTCGAATAATTGACAAGAATGGAAATTATATCGTAAGTATGATGGATTGCGTTTGAGAAGAAAAGGCAAACGCGAAAAGTTTGCGACCTGAGTCGAAATACTCTGATGCTAGGAGCTTGTAATTTTTATTGTACGATATGTAATCGTTTGGGATTAAGAATCTTCCTCATTTTTTATTTTGGATCAGCAGAAGACCCGGAATCGTGTAAACAGTCGACACACTCTATAAAATAAACTGTAACTCGTGTAATTTTGATTGTTTTTACTTCAAAAAAAATATATTATGGGGAAAAAATCCTAAAAATTTCTTAAAAGATGGCATTCAAAACCAGAATGTGTATGGAGTTGTGGCTCTGTCATTTTTGTTCCCTTTTTTAAAGCTACTGAAATAGAGGTATTTTCAGTGAAGTAGAAAATCCAATAAAATCTAATAAGATCTAATAAAAAATCTAATTGAATGAAATTAAATTAAAAACGAAAGAAAGAAAAAAATCTAATAAAAATAAAAAAGTGACAAAGGACCTCGCTGCAAAAATCACTTCAAATCTTTGCAAAAATTATTCAAGGCACTTGCAGTGGTTCTTTATCTCCAGGTTTTGGAGCATTTCTCAATTTCGTCAATTTCTTCCCTTGTCACTGCAAACGTCCCTACTTCAATAGCTGTAAAAGAGAAAAAGAGACGACAGAGCCAAGAAACTTCTTAAATCGATGCACAAATGATCACACGTTACACAGTAAAAGTTACAATCACCTAACAACAGTATTTCGTACTTTTCAATCCCCAACGAGAATTTTCAGAGGATTTCAATGTTAACAGTAAGAAGAAGAAGAAGAAATAAAGAGATTTTTCAATTTCGCTGAAGTTAATGGCTACGAACTGACGATTTAGAATCGTTTGTTTGTAAATGACGTTACAACCGTCGTCACTGCGATGACAGGGATGTATAAGACGGAACTGCTTGAGGCTACTTGAAGTAATGACCCCTCGTGAAAAGGGAAAAAGTCTTCCGAGAAATGAATTCGTTTTCTTTTCCTTCCTCGCTTACACGGAGCTTCATTTTGGTGCTAGCGGCCAATAGGTACTCGAACAAAGGGAAATTTTCATTTCGCCAAATCTACGATTGTACCTTGTGCCAACAATCGATTTCACCGCTAGCTTTTATACAACAACGAGAAAATTGTCACAGGTGAAAAATTTTTCATTTTCATTACATTACTTCGAATATCTTCCAACACGTAGATTTACCATCGGATGATATTTCAGAAGCTGAACTGCACTACTTGAGTAAATTTTAATTGACCTATATTTCATAATACCGTAATTACCAAATTTTCATATTTTCCAGACAGAAACACATTTTTCGCTCTCCCAAAAAATGTTATATTCTCAAATTGCAACAATTTTTCACAATAGTAAAAAGTACGAAATAACGTGTCAGAGGACACAGCAATATTAACAATATCATAACGCATATTTCACAATACTCTAATTAAGTAATTTCGTTTTCACTCTTCTGAAAAATTTCATGCTTCCAACTTGCAACAATTTTCTCGCGGTGCATGCAGACGAAGTGATAAAAAATAACAGCAAAAGTACAATTCCCAAAGTGAACTCGTGTAAATGTGTATATTTGCACTTTGTGTGAAATTGCTTCGAATGGAAAATAAAATTTAAATAATCCGCGCCTGAAATTGTGCAACATCGCCGTGAACGATTCTTCGAAGATGAACGACACGAATGTAACGAATATATGCCAACAGTGAATATGGCAAAATCTAATTAACGTTAATGTACGAAAGTGTCTCGTTCGATGTGAACACGTGAAAGCTTACGGAGGGACGAATAATGTCGCGTAAAAGGTAAATTGTCGTTCGAATTCGGTTTTTCATTTCTGGCTGGATTTCACGGGAGGAGAGAGAGGTGAAGAGTACGAAATAACGGGTCAGTAGATACAGCAAAATCAATAACACCATGACGTTCATATGTTGCTCTCATTTCCGGTGCCACTCGAACGCGATCGATGGATGTGTTTTATTCCGTTACTCGAAATAAAAGTGAAGAAAGTTGAAAATAAATACATATATATACATATTAATTTCACGGGATATTAAAACAGACGAAAGTTTTCTAAATCAGAAAATCTTTTGGACAAAATAAAGATCTGTGCAGTTAACAAGCAAGTTAAGGAGAGAAGGTACGAATTTTAATTTCCTCTGTAATTTCTTTACTTCCAAGTCGCTTAACAACTCTTAATGGATTCGAAATAAGTTTAACAATGAACGTAAACTCTTCCTGCTATCTCGTACGTAATTTCATTCTTAATAACTGATATTATCGTTTCCTCGCGACGCATTCAAACGCGAAACACCATTTCTATTTCGTTCCCTTTTTTCTTCTTCTTCCCTTAAATAGAAGAAAAGTTTGCTTTAACGCGTTCGTTTGGAGGAAGAAACTAACTTCGAGTTACGTTGCAATGCGATAAGAATATTTATCGGTTGAAAAATCGGCCGGTGAGAAATTTTCCACGTTTCGAAGAAATGTGTAGATAAAGAGAAGTATTTTTTTTTTCTCTTTATTATAATCCTTGCCTTTCGGCTTAGGATGACTTCCGGCTACACCTTTTCGATTTACAATATTTGACATATTTCTTACCCTGCTAGTCTTAACTTCTATTATATTGTATTAATTATCTTTATTTCTTTATCTCTGTTATATTAATTATCTTAAATTAATTATCCTATATCGGTTATCTTTCCAAAATACGATCTCGTACCTATTTATTTACCTTCCCCCCATCCGACAAAGAGAATTATTATTATGCAAGAAGAAAATTCAAGGGAGAAGTCCCATCAGGACATTTCCCGCTTCGCGATCACAGTACCCCGTGAAATGCATATTTGCATTCCGGAAACGCTGTGTGAATTAAGAAACAAGGGTACAAGGGACGCGCGAAAGTAAACCTTTTCACCAACTGTCGCGGAAGAAAGCTTTCTTCCGTAACCGGAAGCGTGGCGCGCCTATGCCTTTTAGACCAAGAAAGAAGACAGAAAACAGAAAGGCAAATATTCCACACAAATATGAACTCATCTACGATACTGTTTACACGATCAAAGACACCTCACGATAAAAATAAAATACAGAACAGCTTCGATGATTTCGTTAAAAAAAAAAACAGGGGTGAAACAACTTTCCTCTGACGCGTGAACATAATACTCGGTTGGAAAGCAGGCGACAAAAACGTAGGATGAGAAATCTCAAAGAGGAGATGCATAAAATTTCGGGGGAGTGAAATTTCTAACAAGAGTGGACCACTTTTTGAGACACACAGGTGAAAATACTGGAACGTGAAGAAGTTGGAGAAAATGGCTTACACGAGATTCCACCGGGTAGATTAAACCAACAGTGTAGTTTTCTTTCGGAGGTGAGCATTTTAATTTCACGAATGAAACAGAAATCGTGACGAGCGTTGCGAAAGAACGAACAATGTTCCTTTAAACCGAATCAATTCTCGCGTGTGTATGTATGTATATATGCAGTTGATAAAAAGTCAGAGGGAAAAATACGTACTTGTAAAAACAAGGAACAACTAACGAGACACAATGGCAATCGCGAACATTTACGAGAACAAACTGTGTACCAGAAGTACCTCTACCGAGCGATATGTTAACAGTAATTTCCACTTACTCCTGTATACGCGAAGAAATGCGGCAGAAACTGTTGTATAGAGTTCTGAAACGTTGCAAACGGCCATGAACAAGATCGTAATGGTTTGAACAAAGAAGGGGAAAAAAGGAAAGAAAGGGCGTTTCCTCGAAATATAACAAGGTACGTTGGCGGTTCTTGATAATTTTACCACCGTACCTGCCTCCTCGTTGCTCGTGCAGAGAGTATCCGACCGTATTTACATTGCTAATGAAATTTCATTTCCGCTTTCTATTTCTCGAAGTGGCAACGCGGAAGGCACCGCCAGCCACATTCGGTTGCTTCACTCGTTTTGTCCGCCTTGCGTATTCTCGAACCACTTATTTAACACACAGAAAAGTTGCCCGGTACCGAGAGAAAAGAAACGAACACGACGATAATTGCGTGAAACTGGGCCACTGCTACCGGAATCGATTTCCTCACGAAAATGAGAAAGTCTTGTGCTCGTACCTTTTATTAGTTCCAACTCAAATTTCACTGTCTCGCGCTCGCAGACTTTTCTCCTCTGGGAGAGAATTGAGTGGAAAAGACGAAGGTGTAGCAAACATCTAATGAACTAGGTTCTGAGAGACTTTCTTCGCCTAATTGGGTTTTGTGTGATTCCTCGGAATTTTTCAATTTTGAGGAAAGGTTTTGGAAAGATAGAAGTACAGATGTTACTAACTTCTTTTTGTTTATTTGGAAGTTAGGTGAAGTAGATTGTACTACTTTCTTCACGTAATTGGATTTTCTGCGATTCTTCAAAAATATGTTAATTTTGGGAAAAGATTTTCAAGAGATAGAAATATGGATATTACCAAGCTCCTTTCATTTATTTCGAAAGCAGACCACTTTTTCAAAGAAAAAGAAATTTCATCGATTAAAAAAAATCGTAAAAGGTGTAGCAAACACCTGATCAACTAAATTCTACCACTCTCGTCACTTAACCGAATTTTTCAATTCTTCAAAAATTTTCCAATTTCGAGAAAAGCTTCTTAAAACAACTTCTCTTCGTTTCTTTCGAAAGTAGACCACTTTTTGATTAAAAAAAAAAATTGAAAGGTACAATTTTCCAGGAAAACGACGTATAAGTATTCTAAAAGAATTCTAATAATCCCAAGGTAAACTGAACATCACACGTTTATCACGATTAACGCTACTCTTTTACAATTCAAGTTCGAAGATAGGGAGATCCGCGATTAATCAAAATCTAGATCAGGAATAAAATAATTAACGATGTCGCATTCCTTTCAGGTTAATTACTCGCCTCGTTAAACCCCATTTTTCAACGCGGAACACAATTCACGTGTGGCGCTTCGTTACCGTGATATAGCATTGTACGAAATTCATTAAGTTCTTGGCTGCACGCAGTAATTAATTAAGATAGGACATCCATGTCGCTAGTTGAACTGACAGAAAGCACCCCCCCGGTGTGGCTCTAGCCGTGAAAATAATCTAGTTACAACGTTACAAGCGAAATTAACGTGGCTGCTTGGAAAATAAATTAAACCGAGCGTCGTTTATTCCACTCGTGCTCCCTTTCAGCCAGGCTCTGTATTTGAAAAATCTTCGATTGGCTTTGCCCGTCGATTAATTACATATCCGCGAAATGCGACGATCTGTCACACGCGCGCGCGGAACACTGTATTGTACGAAAGGAGAGAATCGACAGGGAATATCGTTTTCAGTTTGAAATTATTAAACGAAACAAACGAGAGAGGATCGAGAGAGAATGAGAAGAAAGCTGAGAAAAGGTAAACGAAGGTTGGTATTTCGTGAAAATATTTGAAATTCTACTCGCCAACGGCCGAGCTATCCTTCGAGAAAAGTGTTTGCAAATGCTTTTCCCAAAGTGCAAAAAGTACTAATGCTCCCTCCGCGCAGCGATCGTTAAAGCTTGCGCTCCTACGCGGCTTAATTGCCGGGAAAGCTGGTTGTCAAGCTGCAGGAGCAAAGCTTCAACACAAAGGAAGGACTGGAGCTCGAATTGGAGCTTGTCAGAAAGACGGAAGAATACAATTACATTACAAGGAACAGTGGGGAAAATAAAAAAAAAAAGCGTGATTTCGCGAGACAAGAAAATTGAAACGTTGACTTTGGACGTGATTCTTGGGTGTTTCGGTAGAATCAGTAGGCAATCTTCAATATATCCTCCAAGTTACTTTTCTCACGGTGAACGGTTAATTTTACGTTAGTAATAATTCTGAAAAATCGAATATGCTGTGATTCGTTCAAAATAAATAAAATTGCAATTAACTTTCAAGACTTAATATTTCACCTTCTATAATCAGGTGTGACTTGAAAATTATAATTTAGTATTCGTTTTTCTACATTTCATAATCTCATTTTTTTCATAACGATTACTTACATTTTTATAATAATTACTTTACAAATTTACAATTACGATACTTTCCTTATAATAATTATCCTTTATATTTGTTCCTGCTTCTCCCACCGAAACTAAATTTCGTTTAATGCTTGGAGCGCAAGGAATACAAATGAAATATCGGCAAAGTGAATATTTTCGTAACAAATATCGATCGTATCGACGTTCGAATAATTCTTTATGCTAATATCCGCACACGATAATTATAACACTGTTCCCAGAAATTATTTTCATTTCCGTATAATGAGAAATAAATTCGAGCAATGTTTTAGCATTATAACGGAAACATGTGGTGTGCGGTGCATAAGAGAGGCATTGTCTTCGCCGCAGCTCATATTCCGTATCCGCATCGTTATACCAAGAATAATTAAGTTCCCGAAACCAGCAAACGCGTAGACCACAATTTGCTATAGCCGATTTCTCCGGATTTTATTCGTTCCTTTTCAACCGGTACGCCTCTATTACCGCGCTAAGCTGAAAGGAATCGTTCGCTCGTGAAACTGAATTTTTAAGAGAACAGAGCTTCAGACAGGTTTACACTAGCGATCTCAGATATTCTCGTTAATCGAGTTTGCCGTATTACTGAATAGCTATGATTAAACCGTTACTTCAAACTCTCCGAAGATTACTTAAAAAATATTTGAAAAAAGAATTGTTATAATTTTGCGATATAGAGAATTTACAATTTAAAGGAATTTTCTCCATTAAATTCTGTGAAGATTATTTAAAAAATATTTTGCAACAATATTTAAGAAAGCATTGTTCTAATTTTACGATATAGAGAATTTACAATTTAAAGGAATTTTCTCCATTAAATTCTGTGAAGATTATTTAAAAAATATTTTCCACCAATATTTAAAAAAGAATTGTTCTAATTTGACGACATAAAAATGTACAATATAAACGATACTTTCTCCATTCATTTTTCTCTATCGTTCCCAACGATTTATGGTTAATGTAAGAGCCTTTTTATAACCACTAACTCTTTTATGGCTAGTAAATCTTACGGAACCCGAAATGCTTATGACTCATAACAAACTTAGAAAGTATTGCCTACGTCGGTATACTGCATTTTCCTAATTAAATTACACATTCAAATCACCTAGCCATACGTTACATATATTACTAACTTAGAAATTTTCATATCTGAAATTTTTTTAACGAAAACATTTACATTGACTGGTCACAAATTTCATTAGTTTATTAATTTCACGAATTTCATTCTCCAAATTAACGAGACTTCTTTTCCCCGTGAGATCGGCGCAATTTTCAGGGATCATTTGGAAAAGTGTACGCAATTTCCGCGATGAACAGATAGAAACGGTATTTGAAAAGGGCACTTTGGCACCTAGGGATAAAAGGTACACGGATAATTAGTAGCGTGAGTAGGCACCGCATCCTCTCGTTAAACGTGCTTCATATTCAAGTAGCCATCCAGAAGGAATAAAAATTCCATTGTAAGTGTATTGACCCACACAAACGAGTATACACGTAATGAAATTGGTTGAAAAGCTTTTACCCATTATATATATATATATGTAGTATATAGGAGTGTCATCCTCACAGAGTCCCAGTCAAATGCAAATTCTCGGCAAAAGAAAGACGTGTCCTTTCTGTCCTCTGTATAAGATGAATGCTCGATGAGTTAAAAACAAGTCTTTTCTTTTTGTGTAGAGGTACTCGGGAAATATGTAACGCACGGAATATAAATAACTAAAATTTGTTCTAAATAAAGAATGAAAGGATATTCTCGATATTTATGCTCGATGAATTAGAAAATAAGTATTTTCTTTTCGCACGAAAATCATAATCGAATTTTCTAAATAAATAACGAAAGGATATTTTCGATATTTATGCTCGATGAATTCAAAAACAAGTCTTTTCTTTTCACACAAAACTTTCAATGAAATATCCAACGCAAGTTTCCTTCAATTTTGTATGTCACTTAAAATAAAAATAATTTAACTATAATTTTTTCTAAATAAAGAATAAAGAAGCATTCCACGAATATTTGTTGCATTTGTTTAAAAAAAATATTGATAGAAATACTGTGTATCGAAGCAGGCTGGGGCAGTAACCCTTAATTCGATAACCTAATATCGATTCTGATAATAACCACCATAAAGGCAGCGACGAGGTGAAACATACATTCGTGATACCGAAAACAGTGAAAACGAGGGGCATATAATACACGAAAAAAAAAAAAAAAAAAAATTCTCCAATAACCGTTTAACCCGTCTGCCACTTTTTTCCGATTCTCCGCTATCGTACACGCCAAACGCGTTGCTGTGCACTCCACGTTCCATGGTTGTTAAGCAATTTTTCAGACCTGCATACCTTCATTTGTGAAAGAGAAACGCTTCGAATTTCTTTACTACTGTAATTAACGAAAACACCCTTCAACGTCGTTTTCCAAAAAAAAAAAAAATAAATAAACAAACCTGCGGCAAACGTTGAAAATAATTACAGAAAACGCATCTAGAATTTAAATCGAAAATTACTCGTATCCAAGAACTCCGTACCACAGCAACTAACACGAAATGTCGGTTTAAACTCGATTATACTACTGCGGTGACTCCGATATTCGAATAAACCTGCGCGTCGTGCAACTAATTTTCACGTAAATAAATTGCACATCTAGAAAAGGAAGCGACTACAAAGGAATTCTTACTTAAATTATTATTTTTCCCCCGCTTTGAATGCTTCTTTTCGAACGTTTCGTTCCATTCTACCAACAAAGTAGCTTAAACTCCTTTCATCCCGGAGAAATAATCTTTTCAACACATTTTTCATCTTAACGGAAACGGAATAATCCACAATGTTTCACGTTGCTCGTTGTTTAACAGAGAGAGAGAGAGAGAAAAACGCGACTGGAAAGATTTTCCACGCGCGCGCGTTACCGTGTAACCTGCATCAGCCGATTCGCGGGAAATTTCGGTATGTTGGTATCACCAAGCCGTGAAATCCACTTAAGAAAGCCCGCCTGAGTGGGTGGGTATCACAAAAGCTGCATGGTTCGACTGTTTCGTATTCACGAACTTGGTGTAACTCCATCTTGCTTCAATTTAAATTCTCTTTTCAGGGATGAATCCTTGGAAGCGTCTTATCTGATACACCATCGCAGGTGCAATCTTCATCGTGCTCGCCTGGAGACACGTTTTCCGCAATAAAAGCAAAATGGTTCCCTTAATATACGACACTTTCTTTCTTTCTTTTTTCTTTCCAGCCTAGCCACACTTGGAAAATTTCCGGCGAACAATTTCGCCTGATAAAAATTCGATTCGCCCCGGAGCGGTGATAGCAAAACTAATCTACAATTTCGTTTCAATGTTCGGGGCAATATTGATTTGTCGATAGTAATTGCTAGATTGCGGATTTTTACGCGTTTAGAGGAAATTGTACAGAATGCAGATAATATGAAAAGATATACGAACTGTAGTGCTTTTTGTAATACCTAGTAGGTGAAATATCTGCCCAAAGTTCCACTTTTCTTTTTGCTACATTCTCCAAAATATAAATTTGCGTAAAAATCGGCTGTCTAAAAATTGCAAAAAAATCAGGGAATATTGATTTGTCGATAATGATTACTAGATTGCGGTTTTTATGCGTTTACAGGAAATTTAGAGGTACCAAATTGCATGAAAAAATATCCAAATTAGAGTGCTTTTTATAATACCTAGTAGGTGAAATAATTTTCTGCCCAAATTCTACTTCTTTCTTTTGCTACATTCTCAAAAATATTGCATAAAATTCCGCTGTCTAATAATTACAATCGTGTACATGTGTGTTTGCGAATTTTCCTCTGCATTATACCGTAGGACAAAACTGCGGCAATGTAGAAATAGAAAAAAGGAGAACGATATACGGTCATTGGCAGTGAAGCATAACACCGCGAGGACTCGTCTGCATGCTAAGTGGAATACCATACTCAACACTGCTGCACTCAAAGTGCTCAAACTTAAAGCTGTTCTCAAAGTAGAACTCGTTGTCGCTCTACTGCCTTCTGCAGAGCTCTTGCGCGCGTAAACTGGTCTGGCAGTCTTCATTTAATAATGCCTAACAAAAGATTTAAGATATCTGACCGATCCTCTGTGGTATCACAAACCTGGTGGAAACAGAACTCGATCGTTCTGCATCGCGAAATTTCCACGATAATCAACGCAATTACGATTAAACGTGTAATCAATCGATTCATCCTTTCAACGGTTATCGAAGCTTGAGAATAAAGTTTCCCGTGTGCCCGTAGAATTTGTTGACCGTGGTTTAGCCATTTTAACGATTCAATTAGTAACAAATTAAAAGCTCGATACTAACGAGGATGTACAGAGAGAGGGAAATGCTGTATATCGAGCTGTGAGTAGTTTCTATTTCAACGAATAACTGACCGACCGTAGGTATTATACATATGTGTGTATGAACGTGTATATCTCTATCGCGAACGGGTTTATCGCAAAAGAGAAACATCTAAAACGATGAAATGAAAGGCTCGCGTTATTACATTCGTTATAAACACAAGAAAGCATTTCGGTGTGCAAGAGTAACAGGTACGAATAATTAGCGTGAATCAACGCCGCTCGCTCTTGCTAAAAAAATACTTGAAACCGGAGTGGCCATTTAGAAGTAATAAAAGTTCCATTGTACGTGTATTCAGGCGCATCTTGAGCAGGTAAAAAACTTTCACCTGACGTGCGATTGTTTTTTCTCCTCCCGTCTGTGTGGAACATAATGAATTTTTCTTTTTGCATGTGTTTGGTATTGAGAAATTTTATACAGGTGTACAACATGGAATGGAATCGTTGTAAAGTAGAATTGTTCGAGTGGTCTATCGATATTGTATTTAACTTCATCGCAAGTCCCAAGAGAAATTCATAATTTCCGGTACGCTGTGTCAATAGTAAAACTTCGCGAGTTAAAGAAGTTTCGAGAATCTTGTTTTAGAAGTCTCGAGTTGAAAAGAACAATATAACAATGTTGTTATAGGATTGTCTGTGTATTTATTCGGGTCTATTATTGTGTTATTCTCTTTGAAGCAAATTTGTCGAAATAGACGAAAGCTGTCTAGCTGGACTTGCGAAGTGTAATAATGATTAATATACAGCTTCGGCTAAAAGTATCGTGTACCCCATGAAATATGAATTATTTAAAATTATTTTTGTACTAGGAGGAAATCAAACTTGAAATGTGAAGACAATCGTTTTTTATTAATTTTGTTAATATTTTGTTGAGCCACCGTTTGCCCTAGTGACTCCGATCAACAGCAATTTCTTTTTCACTTTTACCCTTTTCTTAAAAGAGAAAATTAACTTGCATCGATAGTCACTCAGTTCACTCTTTTTTCATATATTTCAAGACAAAGAATGACGAACAATAGAAACTTTTCACAAGAAAGAATTTTCGCAGTAAATTGCAATAATAAAGGCGCCCAATACTTTTGGCGATGGCTGTAATCGTATCAAAAAATCCCAAATAATTTTCACAGTAAGTAACAATAATAAAGGGTGTCCAATACTTTTAACCAAAGTTGTAATCGTATCAAAAAAACCCAACTTAATTTTCCCAGTAAATTGCAATAATAAAAGGTGCCTAAAGACTTTGGACAAAAGCTGCAACTGTATCGAAAAACTCCCAAATAATTTTTGCAGTAAACTGCAATAACAAAATGTGCCCAAACTTTTGGCACCGCCTGTAATCGCGTCGAAAAACACCCAAATAATTTTCGCAGTAACTTGCAATAACAAAAGGTGCCCGGTACTTTTGGCACAGCCTGTAATCGCGTCGAAAAAAGCCCCAAAACGTGGGTCACGTTTACCCCGTATAATCCAGAGGATGGAAAAAGAAAATGGCTGAGTTGGCGAAAAGAGCAAAGGGGCATGCTGGCAACGAGGCACTCACCTGTTTCCTAAGTGGGGTGGCGCACTCGTCCTTGCTCCTCTCGAAGCGCTCGAACTTGAAGCTGTTGCTCCTGTAGAGCTCGTTGTCGCTTTGCTGCCTCCTGCAGAGCCGTCGCGTGAGTGCGCGCGGTCTGCAGGGCGCGCATTCGGTGGCGAGACCCCAGTGCAGGTGAAGCATCGCGAGTTCCGCTGTGCACCTGGCCATAGCACAACCGGCGCGCCTCACGCGGCACTTAACACGCTTAATTCGTCCCTCGTGCTGTGGCTTATGGCTGCACGGTTGCGAGCCACTTCCACTGCAGTCGCACGTGCGACGCGACCGGCGCTGTCTGATCGTGTGCGAGCACGGCTTTACATCCTCGCCGCACTCGCACTCGCCGCCGACGCCGACTGTGTGGGTGCAGTTTATTCTTTCGGCGCACTCGCACGGCTGCTGCTGCTGCTGCTGCTGTTGCTGACCCGCCTGCGAGAAAGTGGGTGAAGAGGGTTGAACCGGCACTCGATGCCGCGTACCCACACTTGCAGCCGAGTGTCGACAAGGCCGTTCTGGACAGTCGCATCTGCGAATGGCGGAACACGAACGGTGTTATTGGCTTGGAGGGATATTGAGATTAATGGGGGCTGATTATGAGAGTGACCTAGGTCAAAGGTTGGGATAAGTGAATTTGTCGCTTGTTTTTGTGGTACGTCGAAGTATTGAGTGATGATTATCAGAGCGACCTATAGTCGAAGCATGAGATAATTGAATTTGTCCCTTGTTTTTGTGGTACGTCGAAGTATTGAGTGATGATTATCAGAGCGACCTATAGTCGAAGCATGAGATAATTGAATTTGTCCCTTGTTTTTGTGGTACGTCGAAGCATTGAGTGATGATTATCGGAGTGGCCTAAGTCAAAGTTTGGGATAATTGAATTTGTCGCTTGTTTTTGTGGTACGTCGAAGTATTGAGTGATGATTATCAAAGTGACCTAGGTCAAAGGTTGGGATAATTGAATTTGTCGCTTATTTTTGTGGTACGTCGAAGTATTGAGTGATGATTGTCAAAGCGACCTATAGTCGAAGCATGAGATAATTGAATTTGTCCCTTGTTTTTGTGGTACGTCGAAGCATTGAGTGATGATTATCAAAGTGACCTAGGTCAAAGGTTGGGATAATTGAATTTGTCGCTTATTTTTGTGTTACATCAAAGTGCTAAGTATAATAATTGAAGAGCCAAGCGGAAGAAGGATGAAGGTCCATTGTTTGCTTATTATGATATTTACATAGATATAAATGTATTATTTTGTATTTAGTTCGGAAGTGACGTGGTGTAAAAATAATTATTACACTAAGGTTGCTTAAAAAAAATATATTTATTTAAATCCGATAACGCTTAAACGAATTTTAAAGTGTAAGGCGACACGATGCATGTGGTAAGAATGTCCACGACCTTTTTCCCTGGAAAAGTCCCAGGAAGTGGAGGCGCGGGCCTACATTGCCAAGGCGGTACTCTTGTCCTCGAGGACGAAGAAACCCGAAGATGTTTTCCAAACATCTTTCGACTCTTCGCCTCGAGGACCAAGAGTCGCCAGGCCTAGGTACGTAGGCCCCCCGTGGCGGTCGCCACATT
>NW_017100174.1:498226-512594 GCF_001263275.1 Habropoda laboriosa
CGCCACATTAGGAATGAAGAAAGAAATGAAAGTTCCAAGTTATTGATATTTAAACAATAATAGTGCATGGGAAAAAGGTGAGAGTATCGGTGTTTTTACATCAAAGTTTTAGATTACAATTTAGTAGTGATGATTGTGACAGTGACCTAGGTCAATGACTGGAACAATTAAATTTGTCGCATGTTTTTCTGTGACGTCGAAGTTTTAAGTTACGATAGTTGCAGAGGTGAAATCAGAAAGAGCATAAGTCACTCTTAACCATTTCGTGACCAGTGGTACTTCACTTCACTACTCAAATAAAAATTGATCTGAATTTAAAATCCATTACAAACGCGATGGTTGGTAGAAAAATAACAAATTCCTAAAAAAACTAATACGATCACGAAAGGGTCGAGGAATTGCCTAATTATAACAAAAACGTGCATTATACACGTATACAAGCGTCAAAATTAAAGTACGATTTAGACCGCACTTATAATCGCCGGCACGATTAGCGAATGAATAATGAAAGTAATTTTGTTAGCCGCAGGGAAGGAACAGAGTAGGTTTAATTGGATTTCCACTCAATCTGACTACATACATATTCTATATATTACACTTAGAAGTCCACAAGATACTTTTAACCCTACTTATACACAGATAATCTAAAATGATATTAATCCACCCTAGTTCTATCCTTAGAAAATTGATACTATGTTAAAAAAAATACATTCTTACCTATGGAACCATTGCAGAATCAGAAGGTAACTTGAATAGAAGGCTTAACGAAGAAACTCAGTGTCACGAGTAATTGTGGTTCACCATATCAGCTGGCTAAGCAGTAAAATTCCGATTTTCTCACCTTGTAAAACAGTAGAATCCTCTAACACCGAGAATTTCCCTCACGATCAAACCCGAAACGATAATTGCAACGAAAAAAAAAAATGCAAAAGTCTACCAAATCCGTGAATCCGAAAACTGGTTTGATCGAAAGCAGACTTTTCTGGCAATTACACTGCCGAATGCATTCGAATGCGACACGAGAACGATTTGCTTATGCGGAGAACCAAGTTCCATGAAGCGAGTGCCATTGACATCGTGACCTATAGACCGATAATTTATGAGAACCATTCATACCCAAGCCATACACGGGTCCAGTTATGATCTGAATTGATTCAATATAGTACGATCAACATCCTATCGCGTTCTTTTCAAATCAACCAGTTCTAATTTTTCTTATCGAACTTCGCTTCGATTCGACCAAGTTCTGGGTCGCTCCGACAACGTTCCAGCCATATTGTATATACGAAAACGTTACTGTACCAAACTGAATCCTCGTTCGATTTCAATACATTCCGCCATCGCCAGCTGTCTCGAACTTACCTCGTTCTAGCCTAGATAAGTCCTACAAAAATGCGATTGGCTCTTCTTGTAATCATAAATACGTTCTGTCGGGTTCTGATGATATCTATTGTGGCTTAGGCAGACCTGACAGAGTCTCGTTTCGTTCTCTCGAACTCACAGGGGATAATTACCGATATTGATGAAACTTTGGTACATAATAAAAAAAAAATGTTTGACACGTGTTTTTTTTTTTTTTAATCGTCAACGTCGAAGGGGTGAAAATCGCCCTCAAAGACGGAGATAGTGAATAGTATCGAAAACTACCAAATATAGGGGAAATTGGAAATTGACGAATTTTTTATTTTTCAGCAAGAAATTTGAAAAATAAAAAATTAATCATTTTGTATTTTTTAAATTTTGTCGTTGAATAATATAAGATCACCCAATTTACAGTATTCCTCTATCTATAATAATTTTCGAGATATTAGACCAAATATGGTTATTACCGCCATCTTTAAAATTAAAAAAAAAAAATAATATAATGAATATATCGAAAACTAACAGTATGAATTCACGAATTTTGTATTTCTCAACAAGAAGTTTGAAAATTTAAAAAATTAATAATTTTGTGTCTTTTTAATTTTATCGTTGAAAAATCTAAGATCCCCTAATTTACAGTATTCCTGTATCCCTAATAATTTTCGAGATATTAGACCAAATATGTTTATTACCACCATCTTTAAAATAAAAAGAAAATAAGTGTAATCGTCGTCTACTAAATTATTTGTAATTTTTTACTCATGATCTTAGACTAGGAACTTCCAGTAACAAAGAAGGAAAACGTCTACAGCGACAGAATAGCGATATTGAAGACGTTAACGACAAAGTAAAACGCGAAACGAGCAAAAATGCACTGATAGCTAGCAATTTTTCACGATTTTCGCGTGACAACATAATAAAGTGCCAAAGCGACACGTAGAAAGGAGGAAAATTTACGAAAGTCCATGCAAAGGGGGAGAATTATTCAAAGTGATACGAGACATTTATAAAACGCCACTGGAAAGAATAAAATCGCAGAGGAGCAATTTTTTATTAACTTCGAACTATATAAATGGTGCACTGATCGAATTGTATCAAGTATCTGCCACTAAAAAGCATTTTTTCGAAGATCAGAAATTAGTACAGCCTTTCCTTGTAAATTAATCAAGATTAAACGTTGTACATATATCCTCGTTATACAAATTGGCAAACTTTGCGAAACGAGTTAAAAAAAAAATTTGCAAAGTCAATGTTGCTAATCGTTACACAGAAATGTACGTCTAAAATCGAAAAAAATTATTTATCAGCGGAACATGTGGTCCTCCATCATACGTGAAGCTGATAAAAGCAAAGCAAACGTAAACACATTAATGTACTTCACTTTCACGTTCCACGAAAAATACACTTTTGCCGATCGATTTTCCATTGGAAAAGTCCAAACGAACAGAGACAAAATAATTATAACTTTAATATCGTGCACTTGAAACATAATCCACGTTTGAAAAAAACGTTTCAACAATTAATCGAACGAATTAACGAGTAAACGTTATATTGCCGACATTTCCTTAGATTAACTTCGAAATCGATATGAAAAATAGAAGTGTACAGGTTGATAAAGTATATTTAGACACTTTGTGAAATAAACTATTCAGCTTGGTTATTTATTCATTTCAATCTGCGAAGAATTTGCCAATACCGTTTATCAATAGTATAACAGGATACTAATTACCACCATATACATAATATACACAGGAATTAACACAGGTTATGATATTGCTTGAGAAAATCATATCATCGTTCAATACACATTCACATTATATCACGAACGTTTCATTATTGGAGGAAAATTTCTTACGAAAAAAAGCTGTCGTTAAGAATTCCTTTGGGTATGACATTAACCTCTAATCTAACATCAAAGAAAAGAAAAAGAGCAAAAAAAAAAATACACGAGAACGAAGTTGCATGCACTCTCCTAACAAGCTACCTGTAGAATATAAGGCTATAATGCAACGAGACTCGATTTATTTCTCGGCCTCCTTCGCGGCTCCGCTCGACCAGTCAATAACCTTATACGCTTATCTGGCATAATAAAATCACGCGAAAGTGTTTCGACCACTTGAACCCTCCTCCCCCCTCTAGCAGGAAACGCGTAATCCCCTCGTTCACCTTTCCTGCGTTAAGTACATGCATTACCCTCTCTCAAGAAAAGGGCGCCAGGTTAACTATACTTGCACCGCTCCGAGCTTCGCTTACGGCTTTGTAAATACGATCAACATGCCCGTTACTTTGACCTTCGTTCCTTACGCCCCTTTGACTCACAATGGTTTGCTACGTGTGCGTACGCTGTCGCGTGAAAGAGCAACAGAGAAACGGCAAGAGAAAAGAGCAACTGGACAGGCTGGCGAAGAAGGGGGACAAAACGACCAAACGAACGGTATTTATTTACCTTCGAAACCTTCGTACGGCCGATGTACGCGGTACATGCGGGCAAAACTTTGATTCCGGTGGACAGTCACAGTTGCCAACCGCGGGTCGACTACGACGAACCCTAATCAGTACCGGATGTACAGGGCATGGCTGCACCTGACAACCGCACACGATTGTCTGCGGTCCACCGCGAGATTTCCGACCGCCTCCTCGTTTCGCGCGTTGGTCCACGTGCAGCTGACACGGTTGTACAGGGCAGCCACAGCGAGCTGCGGCACCGCGACGCTCGGCACCTTGTACGCGTCTCCACACCCGCTCCATTCAACGACCGGCGTGCGACTAACAAATGCACGCCCCACACCACTCGACGCTCTCGATTCGTCTCGACGATCTTCGGCCAACTTCGGTCCACTCCGTCACCCCTGTGCTTTTTCGGCAACCGTTTCTGTTACAGCGACGATTCGTGGCTCGAGATGCGCGAACATTGCACGATATATGTGTACTTCGTAACGGAAACACGTGGAAAGATGTCTAAAAGTGTAACAAGACGTTCCTGGATCGTTCCTTTCTAAAAATATTACGGCTGCCGAACTGTTGGATTAAATGTACTGCTTTTTTTCTGCAGGTATTTTTATTTTTAGTTTTACGTGTTGGTATAGAATTAGAATGTTTACAATGGCAATTTTACGTGGTTTTTTTGTGTTATCGACATTTTAGTGATAGGTCAAATAAGAAAATGGTGATACGTTTTTGAATTACATGCTTCGTGTGCTTTCGGTTAACTTCGATAGTATTCGTCGCTATGTTGCAAATTGTTAGACTACGTTAAATTTCAATTTATTGTGCAATTATTCTTTACTTCTCTATAAAAAGTGTTGTTATAGGTAAAAAGTTATTGTTATTGTCGAATCTGTGAAATTAACGTTCTTTTGCAAAATTTATCAACGTGTTTGTTAAAGTTTATGTTTAATGACGTGAACGTAGCAACTGCAGTAGTAACAATCTCTAGACAATTCTCGCATCTTTCGATCTATTGGATATTTATCGAAATATTTTTCTAAAACAAATGCAATAAAAAAACCATCAAATTAATGCAAAACTAATAATTTAATAACCAACTTGGAAAATTATTTCACCGTACAACCACCACAATATACAGCACCATACATATACAGAGATTTATATTAAATACATATTATAATACATTTCTCAGTTATTTACCATTACAAACATTTATAAAATGGTACAAAGTAATTTGCTCATGTACATCAACTGGACTGTGTAGTGCTCAACAAAGAAGCAGAAAATATTTGTTGCAAAATTCGAGGTATGTCCTTGAGATCCATACAAACAAACGCTCGTCCCCCGGTAATCTTCTGGCTCAAACTTGAAGATAAACACACATATTGTTACTCCTGTCTGCTAACAAATACCAAATCCCTTTGCAGATATTAAACGACGCATACTTACATAAACGCTTGATTGCCTAAAGACCCAATAAATATGGCGTAGGCATTCACGTTAGGATTCGACGTAAGAATTTTCGCAAAGTTCTCTGGACGAATACCGTAACGCTCGAAATTGGCATCGGATAGTACAACGACGATAGACTCATCGGCGTCTTCTTTCGCAAGGCTCGTGATCGCATGCTGAGTTGCCTCCAGTGTATTATCGCCAGACATGCAAAATTGCGAGTGTGCATGCATCGTCTGAAAGAAATTACCCCCGTTCCTAATACTGCACCTCTCGTTTAATCCAAACAATTCCGTAACTTCTATTACCTTTATTACTTCCAATCTACGCTTATTATCCGTCGGTGGTTGAGTATGCTTCACAAAGCAAATATGATAGTCATCACCGGAATGACCAACGATATCATACTGAAACTTCCCTTCGTATCCGCTAAACGCCTCCATTACCATAATGCAAGCCTCCATCTCTCGATCAAGACGTCCGTCGTGTCCGTTAAACCTATACATACTACCAGATACATCCACCACTAACTTTAAACGCTTCGGTTTTGTCAGCGGAGTACCGAGTTCCGGTTCTTTCTCTGCTCTTCTACGATAAATCGTTTTCTCCCCTGTCAATCCTTCTATCAACTTGGTATCGTCCAATTCACCGGATGTTTGGTGCCTGCACCACTGACGTTCTTTACTCTTCGCTTGTAGACTATCTGTAAGAAATAATTGAAATTTATGTAGCTTTTTGATAATGTTAACCTGACAGCAGGTAGACAGTCACCTATTATAGTCCTCAACGCTTTAACCTGTAGCTGAACAGCGTCACTAAACTGAGAATAAAGTTTATGATCGTATTCGCTCATGTTAATCTCCTGTAAGCGCTGCTTAAACGCTTTAAGACCCATTTCTCTCGCCGCTTTCTTTACATGTTCCGGTATAGCGTTCTTCTCCTCGTCGCTAAGCTGATGCACCGTATGGCCAGCGTCTAAACGATAAGGTCCACCCTTACCGCCAAGACCAGCAGTGTCTCTCCCTGAAATATTCATTATACGTTTCAATTTTATAGCATATTCATATTTTATGCGTGGTATAGCATACCTCCAGTTCCTCCTGCCCATGTGTTGCCTCCAACATGCGGTTCATTTTTCTCGTCAACTTTACCGTGTTTAGGACCACTTACGTCCAAACCAGAATACCTTTCTTTAGTGATTTGCAAATACTCGTTGTCACTTCCTACCATTTTCCGCCATGCGTCGAGGGATCTCTCGATATTCGCTAACGACGTCTCCCAAAAACGAACACAGCCACCTGCATCTACCGTTACAAGATCTTGATTTGATTTAGATGAGACGTACAAGGGATATCTGTTTGAGTACAACACCTGAGTTACGCGTGATACATTGACTGGTCTGAAAATATAAACATAAATGCAGTGAATATAAACACTGATTCAATTTTGAAACATTAAAGTTAAATAGAAATACACACTCTGGTATGGGTATATAACGTAGTTTATGATTGACAATATCAACAACTTCTAAGTAACCAGCTATTCCTGAATGTTTCTCAGTCTCTGGAAAAATGTCATTGGGAACTTCCTCAGGTACAATTGTTCTAATGATTTGCCCATTCTCCATAACAATAGGAGGTGTAAAGCTTTTGCTACTTTCTGGCCTTGGCCAAGAATGAAGTTCATTAAAGCTATCTAAATCAGGGAATCCAACAGCAATACTAGCATAGGTATTGTCAGTCACTAGCAGCCTGTTTGGAGAATCTATCTTTTGCTTTAATGCTGCACTGAGCACGTTGTTATTCAAACTAGCATTAGTGCCACTGACAAATGAGCCAATTTGGAAATTACTTTCACTAGTTTCTTCCACTTCTTGCAAAATGTTTGGACAAGGAGCTGAGTCTGTAGACTTTTTCAGAACATACTTGTTCCTTTGCATATCTTGAAGCATCCACTTCTTTTCTGATGCAAGCAGAATCGATTCTATTTGAAACGGTAATGTCATCATATAGGAACACATGGAATGTAAATTGATCACTTGTAACTTGTTGAAATTATACGTGTAAAAGACCAATTGATTATGGGACTGTAACAAATCCGATTTCATCTTCCAGTTAAGATTCATGTTTCTAAAAGCATTCGATATCTTGTCCGTTGCAAGATCAAAGAAGGATGACAATTCTATTTTTCGAAGAGTTCCCTCGTTTAAATTCAGCAGTAATACAATATTATTCTGGAAACAAGTATCTTTTATATATAATCAATAAAAGAGGAATTTCATTTTATACAAGAACTACTTACAGATTCTTCGTGCACTAAAACATTTTGATCTTTATCAGTCGCCATTGTGAACGAAGGTCTGCCTCTCTCGTAGTTCATTATACTGGGTAACGAAGTTTCCTCAATCATATCTGATTCCTGATTCATACTAAAGATCTTTAATGGATTCATCGCAAGAATATTAATTGTATCATCCGTTCCATCGCCTTTCGTGCCTTTAATAACCGACAGACCTCCGACTACGGCAACATTACTGATTGGTACCGTCCAGTAACTTTGTAATTCGGTAAATAAAGCTGATCTAGCTTCAACGCGATCTAAGGGCAATGCCTTTTGCGTTAAATTTATCGGTGATTTGAATTTAACATATTTCTCTTGCACACTCAGTACTTCTTGTTTACTCGAAAAATTCCACGTAGTGCTTACTCTGTTTTCTGGCAACGATATTCTGCAAAGGAAAAGGAAAAAAAATGCGTTAAACTTTCTATCCATTCCAGATTTTATTTTTGCTTTAAATACGAATATATCGCTGATAAATAAAACTACATGTATAAAATTAGCTATTGTCTTCGTTAATACGAAATAAAAATTCTTGTTCTCCTCGAATATCTTACAATTTCGCTAGTGTAACATTATTTGGACTGGTTCCAATGGGAATCCCGTGTTTGTGTAAAACAGATACCAAAGTATTAAACGTTTCTTCGCTATAGCGATCGAAATCGAACACATTTCGCACCACGTTACCCAACGCTTCTTGAGGAAATTTCTAAAAAAAAAGAAAAAAAACAAAAAATAAGGCAATGAATCAATATGCAAAAAATCACGAAGTAATCGTTGAATTATACAAAATTCACCTGTAAATGTTTCACAATATTAACAACTTCTCGTGTCGAATATGGATAAGAAACTAAACCTTGGTCAGCCATGTTTCTCAATTCACCAAAAGCGTTCACCAGCTTCAATATTATATTTCTATCCACGTCCGGACCGTATTGTTTCAAAAGATGAATTTCATTTTCAACGCTAGGATTATTGACAGCGTGCGTGCTGAAAAGATCACCCAATGCTCCAAAGAAATCGTGACCCAAAAATGGGAAACCTGGTCTGTTTGCCAGAACTATCATTCTAAAGTCTGGATGAAGGAGTATTGTATTAGAATTCCCTGTATCAAAACTTCTAGAGGATACAATACGTCTGCCGTCTGATAGTATCATTTCACCAGATTCAACTAGGGTCTGCAAAGAGAAAAGTGTAATCAATAACCCTTCTTCCAGTGACAAAATATGAAATAAGGTAAAGCATCCAATATATTGGGTTGGCAACTAAATTCGCGACCTTCACATTTTCCTGAACAAAATTATTTGTTAAAATTATACAATTAACAATGCCCCATTTGATTCAACGATCTTTCGCCATATTTCAGGCAATTTTTCAATACTTTGGTGATAGAAGTTGGTCATTTTTGCTTCAGAATACGTGGACAGGTGCGTTTTCGCGTTCTCAAATTTGGAAAAACGTTTTCCAGCCAAAGAATGCTGTAGCGACCTGAGCAAGTGGTAATCACTAGGAGCAGCTATACGGTGGATGAATTAGGCGTTCTCAGCCTAATTCGTCAATTTTCTGCAGCGTTCGACTTGCAATACGTGGACGAGCTGCAGAATAATCCCTTTTCGTAAGAGTTGACGAAACGAACTTTTTCCAAGTTTCGCCTAAACACGGTCAATTTCGGCCGAGTAGAATTCTGAGTCAACGGTACGACCATATTCAACCGGCTCCCAGTGAATAACACCCTGGATCCACCGCGAAACGCGGAAAACAGAAGGATCGCGAATGTTAGTTGCCAAGCTAATAATACGTTGAACACGCGTGTAATACCTTCAAAATACAAGTGACATGAGTCGGAGCTTTGTCCGCCTCGTCAACGACAAGCACGTGTCCCAATTTCACGGCTTGCACCAGCGGTGAATCTTCGTACACCACTTTCCCGTCCCTAACCATCGGCTGAAGGGTCAAAGTTTGCACAGTGGTGTCCCTGTGTAACTGTATATATTCCCGCGGCCTATTTAAAAGTTGCAACAATCGATCAACGATTTTATTCTTGCCGACACCCTGGTTCCCGACCAGCAGTAAATTCTGTCTTAAGGTAAAGTCTTGCAGTAAATTTTCTAAGAGCGCGACGTGCTGCGGAACGTCGTAAAACAGGACATCAGGTACTTTCGTTAAAGCTGTCGTATTGTAACGTTCGACGACTGTGTCGCCAATTTGCACGGTGTTCCCTTTAACGTGACACTTAACGTTCTTCGCATCCACGGTACTTTCCATTCGAACGATACCGACACGATTGCAACAATCTTCCAACGCTTGTTTCGCTATCGACGGCAAGAAGCGAGCCAGACAGGCACGTTGCACCGCGCTGTAAGCGTCGTCCGTTTGGAATTTCTGCATCCTTCCTGCTATCCTTAAAAGTTGCCTCGTGCTGAAAAAGCCAGCTAAGGATTGTAAAGTTGGATCGCCGGAGGATCGTAGCACGTGAGCTAGTTCTAGAATATTCAGTAACGCCGTGGAGGGCTTTCCGTACTGAAACGAGGCAAAATATTGGTCAATATTGAAATTAGTGTTTTTTTGAGTATAGGTAGTTCTCAGTTTAGTAATTTTATGGATTAGAATTTTTATTTTGAAGAGTTCACTTTACAAATTCCCAGTTTACGAAAAATCGCCAGGAAACGATTAATTCGTAACGAATTTTTATTTTAAAGCCTCCACTTTACACTCCGTACTGAAACGAGGCAAAATATTGGTCAATATTGAAATTAGTGTTTTTTTGAGTATAGGTAGTTCTCAGTTTAGGAATTTTATGGATTAGAATTTTTATTTTGAAGAGTTCACTTTACAAATTCCCAGTTTACGAAAAATCGCCAGAAAGCGATTAATTCGTAACGAATTTTTATTTTAAAGCCTCCACTTTACAAATTCCCGATTCACGAAAAATCGCCAGGAAGCGATTAATTCGTAACGAATTTTTATTTTAAAGCCTCCACTTTACAAATTCCCGATTCACGAAAAATCGCCAGGAAGCGATCAATTCCTAACGAATTTTTATTTTAAAGCCTCCACTTTACAAATTCTCAATTTACGATAGAAATGAATTCCTAAAAGCGGGAACTACCTGTATATCAAAGAAATATCTAAAAATTGAGAGTACAATTCCTAACGAATTTTTATTTTAAAGCCTCCACTTTACAAATTCTCAATTTACGAAAGAAATGAATTCCTAAAAGCGGGAACTACCTGTATATCAAAGAAATATCTAAAAATTGAGAGTAAACACCTTCGATCGAATGATATGAAGCTCCTCCGACTTAGAAAGCGGTCTCATTTCGTGAAACAGGAACAAACTGAGTAGCTCTGAATTCAACCATTGTCTCGAGTTTGTGTTAAGCATAGGTTTTTCCGCCAAAGCTATTATTCTAAAGGATGGATGAATACGTAATACACCTGACATTTGTAGATCTACGTCAGATTTATTGTACTTCTCTTTTATCTCGTCGTAACGATCCGCCCTTACGAGCCTTGTGCCGTCGTGCAATTGTAACTCTCGATCGTGAACCAATCTGCAAGCAAATGGAACACACTGTAGCGAATTTGATTCGGAGATTTTTCCGAGAACGTTGTGAAAATTCTAAAGGCAATATACCTATGTAGAATTGCCAAAGTGCTAGGATCGATTCTATTAATCCCGTCCAGTATAGCCAATTTTCCTTGCAAAGCTGCGTCGACGAGCGGCGAATTTTTCCAAACCGTATCACCGTTTGACAGTGTGGTTCGTTGTTGTATTAGGTCCCTGGAAGTCATGTCCTAGGAAGATATTTCAATTGTTTCCAATAAAATTTCATTTCTGTTACTATAAATAATTTTCTTCTTACTTAAAATTTGTTTATCGAGAAATGTAAATTCGTAGCACTTGCCTGATATAATACTACAGGTTCCACTTGATATCCCATTAAATTAGCTAATGTCTGCACAGTGATGGACTTTCCGCAGCCTTTTGGGCCGATTAGACAGAAGTCAGAAATAATGTGCGATTCTAGCATACTTGTCAATAAATTATTTTGATAATTCGTCTCTATGTACTTATTTCCGTTTACATCGTCGCTTATGTGTTTCGTACCCCAAGGAACCTAATAATTAAAATAATAGTTTTTATTTCAATTTTTCTATTTCTTCTTTCGCGCAAATTACTCACATTCAACTCGGTTTCTCCATCGCTATATTTTATTCTAATATCTGACGAATTCTTTTCCGTACTTTTGCTATCTATATTTATACGTTTTGAAACTTTTTCGTCGCTCGTCTCTCTTTCGGAAATATTAAAGGTGTCGAGAATGCTTTCAACAGAGCTCTGCCCGTCTTTCCCCAGAAACAACTTATAGGGATAACACCTGTAAAATATATCGAAGACCGGCAGGTACGGGCATTTATCCTGCGGTTACGCGGAGATTAACAGAAAATTCGTTGGATGCACTGGGTATAAGGGTAAGAGAAGTGTATTTACCATAATAATAGCGGCGGCGAATAGATTATCCAAAGGAAAATCCGGAAGACCTAAGGACGCAGCCTCAGGTGTAACAAAAGCGTGCGCGCATGATAATAATTGCTTCAATTTCGCAGAGTCTGTACGCGTGACTAATTGTTTCAGCGTGTCCAATTGTTCCTAAAATTCGAGTAAATATTTGTTGAAAAGAAATTTGAAAAATTTGTCGAAATCTTGTCTGAAACAATATCTTTTCGTAGAATTTCCCAAATCTCCACGAGTAGAGGCATAGGTACATGTAGATATTTTCGTCTAATATTTCAGTATAAATTTTTTATTCGAATAATGTAACAATAGATTTTCATAAAATATTCTAAATATCGAGAGTATTTTAAAATTCGAGTATATTTTATAAATTACGACTTTCTCGTGGTCCCAGTTTTTAAGCAAAAATCAAGATACTCTGATTGAATTTTCAAGTACAAGAATTTATATGGAACGACTTGAATGAGATTTTTCCGCGAAGTTTGTCAAGTTTCGATGTTACAAGGATGTTTTCGACGGTTCTAATTTCCGCAGAGAAGTTAATAATTCACGCTCTTTTGAGTGGCTCTCGCAGGGGGCAAAGTTATGGTTACATTAGTTCCGCGAGGTATCCGCATTGTTTCCGTTTACCCGAAAACCGCATATCCTGCATAATTGTGAACAACTCCACGTACGGAATGTTACACCAGAATTTGTTTGAAACAGTCCACGCGAGTGATTAGCACCAGGAGAGGTTTCCAGTGCGCGCCAAGTACGAGAATAACTACCACTCGGCACGAAATCCTCTGGATAGCTTACAGATTTCCATCGAAAAGTTTCAATTGACGCTACCTACCTTCTCAGACCTATCGACGCGATTATCGCTGTTCCCGTGAAAATACAATTCCCTTAACAATCCCCGGAATAGATTCGTAAAAAGGAAGAACTTTCGTCGATAACAATCCAACTTCGATTGATACTCTCTCTCTCTTGTATGCCTCTTTTTTTCCGTTGTGAGAACAAGGGAAGAGAATTGTGTGAAATATTCGATTCGACCAATTTTATACGAGCACAGAAAACATATAAACCGAACACGTATATGTTAAAAATTAATAATATTCGCTAACAGAAGTGAAAAAAAGTGGTTAATGAATGTAAATTGATAACTGTATCGCTAATTTTTTTTTTATTTCGGCGATATTTTATATGAATCCAAAATATATAAATAAGTCGAAGATATAAATTTTAAGAATTGGTAATATTTACTAACGAAAAAAGAAAAAAGTGATTAATGAATATAAATTCATAATTTTATCACTAATTGTTTTTTTATTTCAGCAATAATGTTCTATACGATTCCAAAATATATATGTAAGTCGAAGACATAAATTTTAAGAATTGATAATATTCACTAAGAGAAATTTAAAAAAGTGAGTAATGAATATAAATTCATAACTGTATTTTTCTCTTTTTTACGAGAAATTCAATTTTGAAAATAGCAACGAGATAATAAGAATCAAATAATTGAAGTAAAACGATGCTACGTAAACTTGTTCCGCACATCAAAGTAAACGCAAGTAGTAGCAGTCTAACATTAGTCATCCGTGGTACCATTTACTATTCGTATTGACATTCCGAGCTCTCAAAGTATATCGCTGCTTTTACCACGTTTATAGCACACAACGAGCAATCGTCTTACAAACTGAAACGTTGAATACTACCGAAACGAATAGTTACTAAACATGCGTTCATTAAAATCTCTGTTGGTTTCTTTCAATGGAAGTTAAAGTTTGCATGTTACGTTGCATTATAACTCGGCGTTTAATGTCACTTCTAATAACTCATTAAGCGAACGCAATTTCAAACAACTGCTGCAGTATTCTATTTTTTTCTTTATTTTACAGAAGGTGCATTTTATGGCATGATCGACGGTGTTCGTTCGCTGTAAATAAAGAAGCACGTTTCCAAGTGACAAACCGTCGCAGCCTTTTAAAAATGTGCCGAACAATTACGATATCAATGACCTGTTAAAAGCAACAAGCACGCGATTCATGAATACCGATAAATCATCGCAGTTCAATGCACCTTGGATTCCTGGAATTAACCCTTTCGCTACGGCACACTTGAGAAATGCTCGTTGTGCAATGGACGAAATAGGATTATTCAACGTTAGTATAAAAATAAAGATACGTGTGATTGAAAATTAACTGTTTCGCGATAGTCGAAGTACGAAAATAAATTAATAAATTTATTAAAATTAATATTAAAAAG
>NW_017100174.1:512633-527613 GCF_001263275.1 Habropoda laboriosa
TTTAGTAATTCATTCAAAATTAATAAATTTATCTATTTATTTAGTAATTAAGGGACGCTAGCCCTCTGTTACAACAAAGAAAAAAGGAGAATTTTAGGTATTAGACGGGCGTATGTGTACGCTCTTCGTAAAAGCGTGACCATTTTTACAGAGCGTAAAAGTAACGGAGGATAAACATTTAATTTTGTTCCTGGACTAATTTGAAATAAATGACTTAAAATTGATCAAATTAAAGATGGAGGTAATAATCAAAATTTAATATTATTTATTTCAGGAAATGCTATATGTATACGTTCTTCGTGGCGAAAGAGTTAAATAGTATCGAACAAAAATAAATACCTGCCTGCTCCATGTAAAATACCAAATTCTGTTATAACTTACAACTATTTATACAAAAATTCCATAATTTTGCAATTACGATTTACTGGTTTATTTTCTTTTCAAAGTAAATATGAAAAATTTTGGAGACGAGTAAACACTTTTTAATTAAAAATCAGTCGAAACTGTTCTTAAACGCGTGATAAAGATTTCAAAACACGAGAAAGAAAGCTCGTACGTGTAAAACTTATTGCTTCGCAAATTGCCGCTCTGCGTGACGCGAAATTCCGCAACATATTATCGGAGGTTCCGGTCGTTTCATCACGGAGAACCGCGCCTTAAGGCAGCTTAAATACCCGGCAGCTACTAATTATATTTGACTTTTTAAGTGACCCTCGCCCAACGTTATTATTTACTTTGCCCAATTTACGGATACGAGCGGCGTTAAAGCGTGGAAAACACGTCGGTCGCGATGTCTCGCGCCGGCACAACTTCCCCGCTGCTTCTTCACGCGGAGAATAATGGATAGGGAATTGACTCTCGATAAAACGGGATTTATCACGGCGTATTGAGTTTCGATGAAAAGCCGGGGGGACGGGGGATGAAGGATCGCCGCGCAAATGGGATAGCATAACTTCCGCGGGTAATCGAATTGATGTGTACACACTAATTAATATTGAGGAAATTGGCTGTCGCGCGTTCTGTGTAATTGAAATGATGAAATATTAAGACTGGAGTGATTAAAATGGGGCAAATTCTCCGTTCAAAAAATTGTCAATTAAAAGCGTGCTTTTTTACATGACGTAAATAATTAAAATTAGAATAATTGAAAAAATTTGCAAATTAAAAGTGTACTTTCCTGCATGCCATAAGTAATTAAAATGGTGCAAAACCTGATTGAAAAAATTTGTAAATTAGAAATGTGCTTTTTTACATGAAATAAAAAATTAAAATGGTGCAAATCCTCATTGAAGAAATCTGTAAATTAGAAGTTTACATGAAATAAAAAATTAAAATGGTGCAAATCTTCGTTGGAAAAATTTGTAAATTAAAAGTGTGCTTTTTCACATGAAATAAAAAATTGAAATGGTGCAAATTCTCGTTCAAAAATCTGTAAATTAGAAGTGTGCTTTTCTACATGACATAAATAATTACCTTTAAGTAGTATTACATTAATATCAAGAGTACATTTGATAGTCTCCTCTTTTACAAATTTCTACCACTAGAATTATTCAATTTTATTTAAAATATTTAACTAGTCTACTATACCACAATAACACAACTACAATATTACATGCAACAGTATAATCATTTAAATACAGTTTTTCTTTTTAATCATTTATAAGCGATTCTTGCGAAGAAGCGTGATTTTCTTCGGAAGCAAGATTCGGTATCACTATATGCAACTTCCGCCGTCCAGGAGGAGACCACATCGGCGTTCTTCCTTTAACTTCATTTTTCGATTCTTCGTCTGATATCAACAATTCCTTTGCACTGCCCAACGTACAAGATAAAAGATCCACAGTCGTCTGGTTACTATCTTGCTCCCTCGTGTTCTTCAACTTAGGCAACCGCCTTTGAAACATCTTATTCTCTTCCCTCTTGAAACTTTCACCATTTCGTTCTCCACTCAATTTATAATTTTTCACTATCATTCTCTCCCCCTCCTCGAAAGAATCTCGTTTCAAACGTGGCAATCTCCTCTTGACGGGACTCCATTTTTGTTCACCCTCGTGTTGCGATCTTCCTGGAAGATCCTCCTCGAAACTGTTGCTCTGCGCTCTCCCAGACAAATCCAACCACTGGAGAACCCTCTCGAACAACGGATTCCAAAACGTATCAGATGTTCCCTCCGCGTGTCTGCATTCTGTGATATTCAACTTGAAATCCGTCTCAGTCTCTGACGTTCTCCTCTCGTAAATGTCGTTCTTGAAAACTCGTTTGTCGATGAGGAGATCTTCTTTCACCGTGACTTTATGATTTTGCTGTTTCTTCTGAATTTTTCTATTGTCAACTAAGAAAGACTCCAACGTGCTGGTGTCAGAAGTACCGGTTAATAGTCTGGGACAAGGAGGTGCGGATAATTTACGATACATCGGGGAGAGTGTCTTAGTTTCGGAGAGATTGTTGTTAACTACCATCTGTAAATTCGTGAAACAACTGTTCAAACGATCCAGTCTAGATTCCAACTGTTGATACTCCGTCGAGTAACTTTTATTCCTCGGTGCACGAGATCGCCGACGAGATTTCGAATCGATAAATGGATCATCTGGCGATAAAATCGCGTGTCGAATACCGTCTACCCAGACAGTGCGAACGGATATCGGTCTCTCTGACGATGACCATATAGCTGGCATTGTTCTGTTGTTAATTGTTTAAACGGTGAAATTGACAAATACTTCGATTATCGATATATAAAGAAAATAGAGATATTAATGTTTTATATTTATAACATTTTAACAAAAATGACTTAACTCCTCATGTTCTATATTTGTATAATATTTTTTTATGTATAGAGAAATTTCTTTTTCCACAGGTAAATCTTGACTGTTTGCAATTTTTTTGTAGATACAACACCGTGTGTCGGAATTCTTGTTCGACTGAATTCCGATGTATTGACTCCCGACTGAACAGGAGGACAAACACAGGGTTCCCACTGTTCTCGCGACACGCGATCCAAACTACGATGACTGTGACCATAGCGCAGCTACGAACAGTTTATATAGGAAGGAAACCAGCATCGGAAGGGAGAGCCGAATGGAGGGGTTTGTGCGACCTCCGCACCCCATGCCTAACGATACGCCGCTATATAAATCAGGTAAAACTTCAGCAAATTGCACGCGCCACAGTCTCCTCCGAGTCGCGCCAGTAATTACTGAGCGTTGTCACATAAAACTTATAACTTATAGGCTTGTATATAAATCTTGGAATTGCCGGTGAATAGTACATACAAATAAACTTAATTAAAGTTTCGTTGAGAAATAATAATATTTCTCGAGTATATGGGAACTTTATTGTATTATATATAAAAGAATCAATTATGTTATTCACCATTTTTATCAGAATATTATAAAGTTCTGTTATGAATTTTAACTTTTTAATATTTTTTGATTTATTATTAAACAATGGAATGTTTGAAACTTTAAAAAACAAAAATAAACTTGATTTATCATTTAAATATACTTACTTCATAACTTGGAGGTGGAATATGCCTTGCTTGAAATCTAGATCTAAGGGGAGGATCCAATGGATGGCCAGGATACCTTGGTGATGGCATACCCAATGCAATAACTCTAAAGTCTTCACTGACTCTAACAAGCCTCCATGCATCTAATTCCTCCTGACTGTGTGTCTAGAAAGAAACAATAATAAGTTAAATTAATTTGTGTTACTAATAGTATCAAATTAATGCAGATGTATAAATATTAATACCTCGAGTAACTTATCATAACGTGCTGCTGGAATGAGAAATCTCCCATCTTCTAAATGCATTTCACGATTTTCTAATAAATTATTCAAAATGGGAAGCACATTTCTCTCAGCTTTCTCTACACCTTCAATAATGAGAACCCTCCCATTTGTTGCAGCCTTCACAGCACTTTGATCATGATAATAAGCAGTACCACTTTGTATTTCCCTTCGTTGTTTTAAGTCTGCTTCAGTTGTATCCCTTGAAAGTGCAATATATTCTACCTCACGGTCTGTGAGTTCCAGATATGAAAGAGCTAATTTTCTACGTCTGGTTCCAGGACCACCAATTAAAAAAATATCTTGAGATAAAACATCCTTTTGAAGCATCCATTTTAAATGCTTTAATGTAGATATATTTCCCTCTTGAGTAGATGTGTTTAATACTATGTCAATAAAAGTGATTGTTACATTACTTTTCCAAAAACAAAAGAAGTGATACAAAGCAAGTCTGTTTAACTTACAGTATTTTCTAGGCACATACTCAAATCTTTGTGGTACTTTCACTTGTTTTGAAACATCTCCAATGGCAACAACTGCATTATCTATAATAAAGACGTGATAATTAAATTTCCGAAATATTTTGCTGATAATATCAACATATAAGCTTTAGAAACAACGAATCTTCGTTTATTTTACCTGATTTGTAACGTAGGAACATTGAAAGGTTAGGATAAAATGCTTTAGGATTTATTAAAACTCTAGACGTAATTGACATGCGACGAAAGTTAGAGGAAATGTATGACATTATGCTATTTTAACAGAATTTTTATTACAAGTCATTAAAAACTACGTATTTCCTAAGAAATACATTAACATATTATGTACTTCCGTGAGACGGACTATTATGATTCATTGAAATAGACATCACTATGATCAATGTTCAATGTCATTTAAAATAAAAAGAAAGGTATTCTATAATATTACATTATCATTACATTTATTATTATAAAGTACATTTAAAGCAAAAAGGTAATTTAAATATTTTCGTACACTACTAATGTAAGGTTATACATACATTGCATTATATAAAATACGATTGATAAAATTACATCAATGAAAATAGTAAAAAGAAGTATTTAAAAAGTTCAATTTATTTATAGTTAAGTACATTTCAACTATCGTACAATTGTAATTTAAAAACTGTTTTATAAATAGCTTCACAAATTAAATCATTATATAGAAAATAAACAGTCTTTTTGTAGTTTTATTTCCAGAATGTTTTAAATACAAATAAACTTTGTACTTTATAACAAACATTTGTAAGCATTAATTTTTAAATAAAAAGCATTTATTGCATAAAATAGACATGCTATAAATTATTAAAATGATCATAGCAGTTGATACTTTAAAAGTCCTGATAAATTGTACCTATAATAATGGTAAAAATATTAGAAAGCACTTTATTCTTTTGCTTAAATTTATGTTATCAGTTTGCTTACAAATTGGTATTTTCCTTAAGTGCATATATTCTCTATAATAAATCATAACATTAAGTACTTTATGCACAATATAGAATGTAAATAAATTACTCAAGATTAATACAGTGTATCACATTTGTGAAAAGGTACAAAGATCTACTCTGATTCCTACATGTCATTTATTCTATACTACTTAGGCAGTAAACTGGAAATGTGAAGCAATCTCAGAAAACGAGCACCTTTGTAACAAACTAGATTTCATAATAAGCCATGGAGTTATATATTTGGTTATCTAACATTATTTGACGTTATTCAGCAATGTTGTGTAACATAATTTATGTAGCTAAATGTATTTGTACATTTTACAAATAAAAATGGTATATGCTTGATATTGGTTTCGAGCGATCGGAAGTATAAGAGACTCTTTTTTTTTATTTTTTAAACAAAGAAAAAGTTGATTGACTTGAGAAATTTTATTCATACTGAGTAGACATTTTAATGCAACTATGATTATCCTATAATCACCGGGAATTCGTTTCTTTTACCCTGTCTATTTCAAAAGCAACCTATTCAAATTTCGAGAAATTTATTTAGATACAGGAATATCGTTACATTTTAGCAACGAGTCACACATAGGAACCAAGAGAATGAAATATCTCTTATAGATTATACTTAATAAAATATTCTTCTTCCTTTCGAATTTAAAAACTCCTCTATAAAAAGAGAAAATAAATTTTACGTTAACATACGGGTATAAATACGATAGGGATATATTTTAATTCAGCAGAAAAATTTAGGAAATTACCTCTACAAAGTCGTCTGTTCTCCTAGCATTGGCAGGATAATAGTCAACAATTAAAGGGCGTGGTCTTTGACCAATTCCAGACGGCTGTTGTAAGCCACATGCTTGTTCTTCATTTGTAATTACATTGACTAAGGTACTCAGTACTTTTTCATCTAATTGTGACATAGCTTTGTTTGGTGTTTTCATACGTCTCAAGAATAAAGCATTCCATTTTTGTCTTAAATGTAAGAAAAATCGGGCAGTTTCTGGATCAAGCTTAAATACTACCCAATCATCGAGCTTAAAAATCGTTCCTTCATTACTTTCATCAACTTCAGAATCAGATTCACTTTCTGGTACAGCTGCAAATGAAAAATAACATTCCAATATTTAAATAAAATACATGACATATTAAGTAGCACTATAGCGCTTACATTCAGCCTCATAAATTACGTCTACAGATAATCTTGCTGGCCCACAGAACAAAGCCACTGTTAATGGATTAACTAAAGTAACCATTTTAACGTGACAGAATCGTCCTGTACGACTCATTTCTTCATAAAGTAACCAATCACAAGGTAAAGTTTCTACATTGGCTGCATATGTTTGAGTGGATATCATTCTTGCTGATTTAGGATAATCTCTTAAGGTTGATGATGGATGGAAAAATACTTTCACTTCTTTCCTACAAAATTAATCATCAAGTACATAAAAAAAAATTAATATTGCTCGAAAATTAGTTTAAAAATAAAAAAGCAACATACTGCGTTCTTAGTTGCAAGTGCTCTCTATCTACTCTTATTAGATTTGGATATAAACCAGCAGTCAAAGCAGCTTTCACTACAGCCCAGTTTTCAGAATTAGAATTCAAATCTCTAATATCTCCTGGTCCCCTTGCCCTAACAAACCCAGAAGCACGAAGTTGACCAAGAAGTTGAGTACGCATTCCAACTACCATCTCCATCACAGCAGCAGAAATAAAATTTTGTTCGCAAAACGCGCGTTCTTTACCGCTTGCACGTGCATTCTGCCAACCTTGGAAAGCACGTAAAACTACCATGTGATCAGAATACGTATTGGTAGCAAACCTCTTACGAGCCGCGGTTGCAGCTCTTTTCTGTGATGGTTGAAAAGGTAGAACAAAAGGGTCCCTGAAAGTTAGTTTTTCATACAATAATGTTTTCTTTGATATGATATAAATTTGATAAATTATTGGCTTCTACTCACTTGTATGCTAAACTGCATACAATAGTTAGGACTGGATCTAAACATTTCAAAACAACAGCATACAGTAACATTTTCCCAAGTCGTGGCTCAATTGGTAAATCAAGTAAATGACTTCCTAATTCAGTGAGATCTTCCCATGGGTCTAATGCATCGATCGTTTTTAATAATTGAACTGCATTTCTTGTTACTACATTAGATGGTGGTTCCAATGCTCGATCTAAGAATTCTGCGATAGGTGTATTTCCCGGAGCTAGATGTTTTGTGTACAAGCATAGTTCTTGTAGAGGTAATCTTAAAATTTCTGGAATTTGATAGGGTTGCATGCTATTGTATCGAATTGAGGAAAATAGACGATAACAAATGCCTTTTCTACATCTTCCTGCTCGACCTTTACGCTGTTTCGCACAAGCCTGAGAAATCCAACTGGATTTAAGTGTACACACTCCTGATATTGCATCAAATGATTTTTCTTTAACTTTTCCTGAATCAATAACATATACAACATCATCAATAGTAATACTTGTTTCAGCTATATTCGTTGAAAGAATAATTTTGCGCATTCCCACAGAACTTGGTTTAAATACTTTTTTTTGATCACATGTTTGCATGTTTGAGTGAAGCACATACAAAGTGTATCTTAAACCTTGATTCATTTCTTTTTCTTCATTATTTATCTTTTCCTTCATGGTTACAATATCGTCATATCCTGGCAAAAATATTAAAACGGAACCAGGAGGCATCTTTAAATGAATATGCAGAATTAATTGCATAAGGAGATCATAGTTGATTTTGTCATCATCAAATGTATGATGATATACATCCAATAAAAGTTTATCTTCTTCTGAGAGTGAAGCATCTTTGGCATGTGTTGCTGTGTCATCTTGTACTGTACAATCATAAGTTTTCATATATGCTTCTATTAATTCAGCACATTCAGTTTGATTCATATTCCTTGCCCAATCTAATGCAGTCCATTCATTACCAGCTCGTAAATTTAAATTTGCACCTAAATTTAGAAGCTGTTCTGTAGTATTTATACATCCTCTACCTGCAGCCACCATTAGCGGAGTTACAGATGTCGTGGAATGTTGATAGTCTACAGAAACATTCTCGGAAAGTATGAAGTATAAAAGTTGGGCGAAATTATCTTCACCTCCGCGTAACCATGCCTCAGAAATACTTTTATCCATTTCTTCTATTAGCCACGGTTCTAGTTTCACCTTTTCTGGAAGAGGTTCATTTTGTTGCACCAAAATTGGAGCTGGCAATACACATCTTTCACTTATAGTATTTGATCCTGATTTTTGTGGCTTATATTGAGTCCAATTTTCTAAAACTTTACGTTGATCTTTTTTATTCATAAATTCTTTTCTTTTTGAAAGCATTTCCTTTGTCATGTATCCAGTTATTTTTAAAACGTCTTCAAGAAAATATATATCGACATCAAACAATCTACCTAAAACATTTACAACTGCGCATTTGTTGAAATATTTTGCAAAAATGTTGACATCTAATGTGGCGCTCATAAGTATAAGTTTAAGAGTTTTATGCTTTTGCAATGCATCTTTTAGTGCTATTAAAAGAATGTCGCAAAATCTATCACGTTCGTGAACTTCATCTACAATAATATGTGTGACAGTACTTAAAGCAGAATCACCTGCCATAAGAGTTCTAAGTAATACACCATTTGTGCAGTATGTTAAAAGAGTTTTTGGAGCAACTCTACTCTCAAGCCTTATTTGATAACCAAACGTTTGACCAATTTTCTCATCTCTTTCAAATGCTACTCTTTCAGCTACAGAAACAGCTGACAGTCTTCTTGGTTGAGTACAAATAATTCTACAAGGTTGATGCCTTTGTTGACAGTGTTCAAGAATAAATTGAGGAACTTGGGTAGTTTTACCACTACCTGTTTCACCTCCTATTATGACTACTGAATTAGAATTTAAAGCATCAAGAATATTTTCTCTGCAGCTATAAACTGGAAGAGCTTTGCGGTAGTTTACTACATCAAAATTAGTTTTCAATTGTGGGACTTGTGCCACACTGTTATTTAATCGACCCATTGCTTTTGTATTGGTATTCACTGAAACTAGGAATGATAAATTAAAACCTTTGTATCAAAGTTTAAATTAAATCATGTATTTCAAATATATATCAGAAGATGTTGCAGTACCATCTGTGTTAAGAGGTCGTTCTCTTTCAATTGGTGGTAATAAATCCTGACATTCTTTATGATTTAATGGAAAAGTTTGTAGTAAGTTGTAAATACTTTGTCTGGATGCTTTTTGTAATTTTATTACAGCATCAGCTTGAACTATGGTTGATCCTTCTCTCTTGTACACAGTTAAAAAGCGATTTGTACCTTTACTGTTGGAGATAAACTTGTATTTATTTGATCTTATAATTAAATTAAAATGTATTACTTTTTGACTTACCCTCTACTTTTAGATTTTAACCCAAGTTCATATGCTAGTTTATGAATGTAGGCCCTTTCTTCTGCAGTGTACGAAGATGGAAATTCTAATTCCTTTTGGTCAGGACTTTCTAATAGTTTTTTCAGTGTTAAATTTACCGCAATTCTGGTGTCTTCCCCAATAAGGGGAGTTTTTTTATGGCGGTTTCGACGTGGCATTGTGTATATTTAATAAATATCACTGAAATACAGAATAAATATTTGATTTTTAACACCAATTCTTTTCTCAAACTTTTTTTTATATACCCAACAAAAAATTGAATATACTATATATGATAAAATGCAAAACATGAATTTAAAATTTACACTACATTATTATTTTGTTTTTATTTCGAATATTTGTTTGAAACAAAATCTAATCAATTTCACAAGATTTCAAAAGTAATGAATCACTCGTATTTTGGACAGAGTTCGATTTTGATAAAGTTAATACATTGTATACACTTGTGAATTCAACAGTTAAAACATGACAAAAAAAATTGCCCATTTATTTCATACTAAATCAATCACATGTATAGTCATTTAAATACTTTTTTCCATAAGTAACTTAAAGTATTCGAGAAAGATGCGAACGTTTTTATAAATGCAAATTTTGTTTAAACTCACGTAATTACAACGATAACCTTGTAAAAGTACATGAATCGTTCTAAGATGCTATATATTAATGGCTAATAATAAACTGTTATATATGGCTAATAATAATTATTATGGCTAATAATAAACTAATAATAAATGTTGTAACATTTGCAAATGTTTCAGAAAATTATTTTTAATAAAAATACACCACATCTGAACGACAACTGTAATAAACACAGACGAATAATATTTACGTCCTTTTCGATTATTAACTCCCTCTACTTGAACGAAAAGAACTATCTAAAATAATTTCTATCGATACAAACAACATTCTACTAGCTCTGCAGTCGAGTGACGTTTCGTAGTTACCAATACGAGCAAAATATCAACAAAGTTGTTCGCGCCAAACGACAGAGCGCGTTAATATCGTTTTTCACGAGAGATCCGCAAAACAGTGAAAGCAGGCACACGGCCAAATGCTGTTCCAGTAAACAATATGGCCGGTTTAGTTTGGTGCGCGGGTTATGTCGTCTCCATCGTGTTTTCCGAGTGTTTATTGTGCTACATCGAGGATTAGTGATTTTCGGTAAGTGTATATTTTATAAACAATACATCATCTTACGTAAAGAAATCGAATGAACACAATTTATGGCAAAGGACTTTGTACATGATGATTGACGATTACGAGTGTGCCTTTCCGTCAATTACTGTCTGACTGTGTTTGAAGATATCGGTGAAATCTTAACAAAGATGTTCGGTTCGTTTCTGCTAGCTCCACTTAAGTACTCGCTTATTGTATACGTTTCTAAACATGGGAAAGTATTCAACGACAAATAAAATACGAATTTTCGAAAACTTCAACACGAACACGAGCGACGGTTGAGATTTAAAGTTCCGCGACACAGACAATGTACCCGGAGTTTTCTTTCACCTTCGTATGTGAATAATATTAAACAGGCCAACCTTTCGCCGATCTCTTACGTTATTCGCGAACTTGGCCGAAGTTCCAGTTTCCGATTGGCACTCTTCCTATAAGTCTAACGATAAAGATTAAACTTCGTGACAACGTAAGCGAAGCAACAGGTTTTTTGCTGAGAAACTGCCGATGACCTGCCGTTTTAGCACTCACCGGTGCACTTGACGTCACTGATGTAATTGTTGCACACGCTTCTCGTTAACTCGTTTACGCACATCTGGAAAGTTAAATGAAACTTTCATGGAAAATGTAATTACAGCACGAAACATTTAATCGCAGAGAAACGAAATCTCGAGCGAACAATTAAACTGTACTAGACTTCACTTACTATCAACCGGTGTGCAACAGTTAAAGTGATTCTCTTGCGTATAATTACTTCTTAATACGCTAAACGTTAATTATCATGCGTTAATAATAAAGCGATATGTTATTTTTTTCATACGATGAGAAGTCAGTGAATTCTTCGAGAGTTTTATCTTTAATGCGGAACATTAATACATGATTTAAATGCGAATCAGGTTGTTGTTGTTTTCTTTTTTTTTTTTTTTTTCAACTAATTATCGTACCGAGTATTGTGTGATTTATCACTGTACAATTGGATTGTGCAGAAAATAGTAAATGATTTTATAACGAGAACTTCGTTATATCTGAAAGCATGGAACATCTCTAAAATTACACGCGCTTAAATGTTTAATAACGAACTAGCAGGAAAAGAATTCCTGTATCGTCGGTAAAGATGTATAACGATTAGATCTAAATTAACTGATACGAAATGATATAAAACGTCTAATATGTGTATAAAGTAAAGTCATTAGTCTTGAAATACTTTTTTATTATCAATTACACGGTACAGTTCTGATTACCATTATATCAATTTGTAAATCAGGATATGGAAACGTATTTAAAGATACGACAGCACAACAATGATCACAATGACCCTGTGATGTCAATAACGAAGAATGTAATCAAACTGTGCGTAAGTCTCTCGTGTGTCGTTTGCTCGTGTGTACCAGACGTTGTCTCAATCAGGGTCTAAATTTAAGGTTCGTTGAAAGTCACAGTAAGTAAATTACACAAGATATTTGTTCACGTGCATGTCAATAGAGCGCAAGTTATAAACAGGCAGGAACGATAATCATAATTAGAGTTACAAAATATTAAACGTCGTTCTTGTTTATCATCGCTACAACGCTTGCGGCTTCTAACCTCTTAAAATTCGCAATATTGCACGTGACTGTCTACAATTTGTGCGATTACATAACCGCCGTGAATGGAAGAAAACTATCAAACCGTGTAGAATATTACAAAACGTGTAATACATGATTCGTATTCGTGTAAATTACATTTACAATACGCATAATGCGTATTACATTACCCGCGTTTACGGTACGAAACGTGCATCGAAACGCCGCGATCTACATACTCGCAACGTATCGAAAACAACATTCGATGTTATTTTGTTTGCCCGCTGTTCACTTTTCTCGCTCAGTTCACGATAAACAGAATCTTTTCCATTGCATCACTATTCTTATTTCGAACGTAGTCGAAATTTGTCCGTAAATTGGTGCTTTGTTTTTTCCCCGCGCCTCGTATGTTTAATTCATCCAAAAACCGCCAGAGGGAGGAACCGCCACCCAGTGAGAAAGAACGAAACAAGAAGCGAGAAGCGAAATAGAGCGAAACAGAAAAAAGAACAACATATAACGACAGACTAGTGGGGAGAGTAGAGAGAAGAGAAAGAGAAAGAAGACGTTTGAAGCTTTTTTTTTTTTAAGGAAAGTTCGCACGTTTGTTAGTCGTATTCGCGAGAGTCCGCGTTCATTGTCGTTCATTCAGGAATTACGTAAGTTAACATCGCATCTGCTCGTTACGCTTGTCTACCAGTTAATGCTCGGGCAAACGCTAAAGATTCCCATTGATTGAGGCCTGAAAAGGTGGCGCGGCAAACTGCTCGGCCGACCAACAACCGTCGTCGGTTAAGTAAACGTCGGATCAAACAAACTGATAAATACGCGAATGGACGATCCAATTCGCCGTGGTGCGCGCGCGTGCACGTCTAATTGACCACCTATATGCTATCTTTCGCGTCGCTTCGTCCATGGTGGCCGCGCCTCATTGTGATTCAGTTGATTCGCGATTGATTGATCGATGAAGAACAGAATGAATATGTATCTAGTTCTTTTTTTTTTTTTCTTTCTACCGTTTCAATGTCGACAACAAATCGATCCGGTTTGGTATTGAATAGGTAATTTGAATTGTATCTCTGCCGGGGTAATAATTCGATCGAAAACGTGTTTCTTGCTCGGCTTTTTAATTGCCTCGAAATTAACCGTTCACGAGACTTAATTAACCTTGCCGCTTCGTTTAGTCTTGTTTGGTCGGGACTGATTTTCATTTACTCTCGTAGACTTGCAAGTTTGTTTATAAACATTGTGTTTTTGCTGTTATTGACGCATAGAGGGAAAATATTTTATTATTACAGTAGTAAAATTACTTTTACTGGAGATTTTAGTTAAAATCTTTCGAAATATCGTTATTCGTATTAAATGAAAGGTTATGTTTGAATTCGCCGTAGAATAATTTCATAATTCACGAAGTATATACGTATTACGAAATATATACGGTCGAGCGAGGCTTTTTCAAATTTACAAGTAACAGTGCATTGCACTTTACCATCGAACACAGATCACGTAGAACTTCTTCTCATCGAATACACTTAATTTTACTTAACATTCCACCTGCACCGTATGCAAATATACGTATAGACAAATATGCGTGGACATGTAATCACGGTAAATTAACGTTATTCGTATCAGTCCATCATACAAATGAAACTCGCTTAAAAATTCACACGTCTCGGAACTTCATAATTAAACGAGAGAATGGCTCTTCGAATTATCATCAGATAAATCCAACTTAACGTATCGAAGACTGAATAAATTTTGCAAATTCTATTGTGATCCTTCTTAAAAGTAACTTTTTCTCTTCTAACAAATACAATACCCAATTATCTCATTCTGAATGCGTTACCAGCAACAATAATGGTCAAGTTTACAAACATTTCACGCAACACGTGTTACTATTGTAAAAACTCGCGAGCAATTTTCCTATAATGTTTATACTTCGAAAAAACAACACGTTTCGTCTCGCGTTTGGAATTTCAGCATTCCCATTCTCCCGGGGTACACTCGAAGCTGATCCTTTCTCCTACGAAGTTCGCGTCGATCGACCTTGGATTCGGTAACGTCACGTGCGTTTTCACTTGTTCCAACGTACACAGTATGTTCCCGCGTTATGTAAATCTCGTCATATTTCTCGATGCTTCGTAGGACTTACGGCTATTACCTTTACATTTCTCCTGAGTCATGCGCGTGTTCAGTGTGTCCTACTCCCGTACATTCTTCGTCTATCATCATCTGTAACGTTACTAACGATAAAACAGTCTCAATATGGATCGTCATCTATGTCAAGCATCCAGGAGCAGAATCTTCGGAATATTCATTTTGAAATACCTACGCGTTTAATTCTCATCTTTTGCTACATTCAATTCACCGCTATCAAGATTAGAAACAAAAGTAGCACGTAATAAAATTTTATCGAATATATTATAGGTTATGTGCCATGTGCGCCATCGATGATCTACGATGCATATCAAAGGCAAATTTTTATTAATCAAAGAAACTTGTCCTTCCATTCAATTCTCGTGCAAGAGGAGTTTAATGGAAAAATAAAGA
>NW_017100174.1:527647-552595 GCF_001263275.1 Habropoda laboriosa
ATATTATACTTAAAAAAATAAAACATACAAAGAAGATAATATATGTTGATATTTCGGTGTTGATTTAAACGTGTGCTAATTATCGTTTCGCCCTTTATCCGTACCCAATCGTACAGGAACGATAAAACGCTGCGTTAACGATCGTATGGTAACCTCAGGTCACACACATCGATCCTCCCACGCGGTGCTTGTAAATAATGGACACATTCACGTGACTTACTCACAGAGTATAGTGGCGAACTCTCCGCAATCTATTTACACGGTCTGTCGGCAAATTCTAGCGACGAAATCGACTGATTTTCAAGTTAGAACGTTGTCCAACAGCTTTACCTATTTCCTCATGCGCTCATCAGCCTATGAATTCTGCATAAAATTGTATCATTAGGTTCTACCATATACATATATATGTGTGTGTGTGTGTATATATATATATATATACACATGCCATGCGAATCATTTCATTCGACCTATGTGCGTTGACTTTAGGAAAGCGCAAAGGTTAAGTAAACCTTATGGACGATACAAGTTGTTACGAACTTATAGAAAAAACATTTACCAGGAAGTAAGAACTGTATTCTGAGAAATCTTTCGCTACAAATCGAAGAGAGGTCAAATGAAGGTATAATACTGTTTGTGTGATATATACGAGTTACTACAAAATGATTGAAACTATACAGTGGTAACATCCGTTTACATTTTTTTTCCTTTTCTTTTTCTTTTTTTTTTCGGATACTAAATTCTAATAGAACATCATGAGGAAGTCATCGAATGCTCCGTAGAAACATCATAAATCACTGTAAGTAGCATTTGTAAATACACCGCTCAGGTTCAACTATAAAACACCTTTAAAACTTCAATACAGAAGTTATACGAGCGAATGTTTGTTTAAAAATCGAACAAATTGAAACCAGACTTGAGTGTGGCTCGAATAATCATTCAATATCAATCGCGCGATATAACCTAAACGTATGTATTTAAATCGTTATTAAAACAACGCGTTTCGTCTGTTTTTAACCACGTCGTTTAATGTATGCACGTACATTTCACACTATTTATACGGAACTAATAAGCTGTTTGGCCGATGAAAGGTTAACACTTACGGTAAACGTTTACAGTAACTTTCCGAGAAATTAATTAATCGTCGTCGCAACGAAATCTAAACTAGCAATTTCAGGTTGTAATTAAGCGCCATCTACCGCACTTCGAAAAAAACAATACACTATCGATTTATCGTCCACGTGGGTTTCACGATCGAAATCGTCGAAAGAGAAGCAGTTTCAGGCGAAACACGTCAAGATTCGCGTGTCGCCTGCTAGAAGACTATTTAATTTATCGCGAGTGTCACGCTTTTTTCACGTGCAAAGGAAATTATGAACCCGCGGCATGAGAAGATTCTAAGTAATTGGACCGTAATCTTCGCGGCTAATCGACGGAGAAAGTGCTATGACCCTGTCAAATACGAAATCGGACCGTGTGCCCGGTTTTCTGTTAACGCTTATCGAATGAGAGTGGCATTAAAAAAAAAAAGAAAGAAAAAAAATGAAATAGATTAACAGGGTCGATGTAACGGGTGTGAAATCATTGGCAATTGGAACGAAAGATAAGCTACCGGCTTATCCGCGTACTTATACAGTTAGGCTGGTTACACGTGATTTACTGCTTCACTGGAAAATTCAATTTTCAACAATTTCCGTAGAATGTTCTTACACTAAATTATAAGAATTACTAACCTTTTCAGGGACGATTTTTTTAAAGTTAGAAAAAATTGGTCAAACTTTTTAGGTAGTTACATTTATATTCATGTTAAATCAATAGCAATTAAACTACTTTCCTCGTTCGGAGATTATGTTTTTCATGTTTTCTCTGTCACAAATATTGGAATTTTCGAAAAAATTAAACGTACACATACAGTGGGTTAAAAAATTTTGAAAAATTGCAATTTGTGGAAATCGCGAAGAAAATTGTGAAAGTCACTTTCTACAACTTTTTTATATGAGCTTGTAGTAAAAATTTAAAAAATACGTTTTGTAGATTTATGTCAATTGTACACATGCTGAAAATTTCATGGAAATCGGTTGACGTTGGTATGAGCGACAAATGATTAAAAATTGTGAAAATCGCACTATTTGTCGCTTGTTTCTCTATTAACCGATTTTCGATTAAATTTTCAACGTGTGTATAATTGACATAAATCTACAAAACGTATTTTTTAAATTTTCACTACAAGCTCAAACAAAAAAGTTGTAAAAAGTGACTTTCACAATTTTCATGGCAATTTCCACAAATTGTAATTTTTTCAAAATTTTTCGACACTTACTCTAGCATACTAATCCTTCTAACGTCTAAAAAAAACTCAAGTCGTTTGGTCCAATTTTAAAGAAGTTACACTGTTCTAAATAGTGTCCGTACTTAAGATAAACACACTATACTTACCGATTACTCACGAAAAATCTGATACTATTTAAAAAAAGAGATCTATTTCTAAATCGTTGAAATAAAATGTTTGTATGTTTTCGATCAGATATAAAACAGAGAATAAGAGAAATTTGATCAGATTACGCGCGATGACCTTCGAACTACTCAAAGTTGACAGAGAATTGAGGTTAGTCGGTCATTTCGAAACAGAGTAGAATCGTATGTAAGAACTAGAGGTGTAAATTTCGTACATGCTCTGTAAACAAAATGCAGAATAGCGACACGGCTCGGAGACTGTGTTTGAATAACCTCTTTCCTACAATTTTCGAGCGTTCGAAGGTCACCGTAAGTGGTATCGACGAATTTCCTTTCTTTTGTATCTCCGCTTTTTTCCATGGCACGAGAACTATGATACGGTGTTCCGTTGGAAAGAAATCGTAAAAAGCATCCTTCCAGAGACTTCCAGAAGGCAGGTCAAAGTTTTGTTTTGGTAACGATACACCAACGGTACTTTCTTCTAAAGGTTAGCTAGAAAGACCTTGTTATGGTTTTTTCTCGTTATTTCGCTCTGCGCGTCTCGCAGTGTTTACCTTCTATTTCGCGTGACTCTGTGTATCACGTAACATAGTCGTTACTTACAATAATACACGTTTGCATCTTCACGTTCGTCAAATCGTTCAATTTTAATCCTCGAAAGATCGCTAGGAAATTTTCTTTTTTAATCCCCAAAAGATTACTAGGAAATGAATTTTTTTTTCTATAGGGACCACTGTAGTACGTGTGTCATTGTGGATTATATACTCGGACGAAATCGATTTAAATGAATATTCAGAGAGACGTAAATCACGTGCAGTTTGTGGACACGAAATGATCGTCAAAGTCACCAGTGTTCTCGTTCATTTTTATTCAATTATTATATCAACAAGACAATACATCTGTGTGACGCGCGATGTATGTAAGTTTTTTTCAGTTTCTTATGATTAACCGACGATGCCGATAACCTTGACCATCGTGAAAAGGCCAGCCGAAGAAGAAACGTTATATCCCCCTGTACTTAAGTCGCTACATATTTCACTTAACCACCGATTCCTAATAGCATGAAATATTACCCTGTGTTTTTCACCTTGAAATATTATACGCAACCTAATGACCATTATTGTTTCCATATTAAATCAAAACAGTTACGTAACGATCAATTGTACGACTGGCACGTTACAGTACCTACTTTTGTTTCTTCTTTTTTTTTTTCCTTTTTTCTCTCTCTTCTTTTACGAGCTGCCTTTGGAACACTAATTGTTTCTCGTGGTCTTAATTGCTCTCTTTATTGTGAAGCACTTCACGTGTCCTTTTTTGTGGTTGAATGACGAATATCTGTGTTGGCTATTTTCGTTGCTTCGAAGTTACAAAAATTGGTGTCTTAAAATATTTTTCGAAACTAACGTATTTTATATTTTTCCAAGTGAAGTTATAACGATAATAATTTCCTTTCTATCATTGAAAACGAAATTCTTCTTTCATTAAAGGAATTTTCTATTGAAAAGGAAATTTTTATTAGAATTTTTTTTAGTAAAAAATTTATTTGACATTCGAATCAAACGGGAGAAAAGAAGAATGAATTTCCACGATCGGTATTTACTATCCTATAATCAAATATTACAATGTAACCGCCTGACCTTTTAACTGCCGCTTTCAACCTACCAAGAATCCTGTATTTTAATGCCACTGAACATGTTAAGAAACGTTACTTAAACGCACGCAATTTCATCGTAAACTTCGATGGAAATGTTATACTAATCACCATCGAACATTGATACAAAAGTCGACGCTAGAATCCGTACTTTACGAAAGGCAAAAATTAAAACAAATCAACACTTCATTGTCGAACAAGAAAAATTGACGTATCAACGAGACAGCTGAATAAGTAACGAAACAAATAATTCGCAACTTTTCAGTAACCTATTTCCTCGATATTTCTGTACGCGTGTTGGGAAACTTCAATGCTGTATTGTGCACGAGGACAGAATGCTCTCTGTATTTGAATCTCTGGCTTCGAATAATTCGTTTCGTAACAGATAGACGACGCAAAGGGCAAAAAAGTTGTCGCCTGAACAATCATGGCGACGATTCGTCGCGTTCGAGAAATCGCGCAGAAACAAAGCACAATTGAGAGTATCGTCTTTATTAGTGTGTTATAAATGGATTGTTCACGAGTGGCAAGGCGATTCGCCTTGACCGTGAGTATCAGCGGACGTGAAACTTTGGGAGGGGAGGTAGGTTTAGTAATATTCAAACTACGATGTAGTTTTAATAGGGTTCCGATAGCCACCGATCCCTTGAAACATTAACGTTCCCCCACTTATCGGGATCGGAACTTTACAGGTGCGACGTATTCGTGGCATAAAGCAAGGTTGAATAGAGTAACGAGACTTTGTGACGTCCACGGTGTCGCATATAGGACGAACAGAAACACCTGGAAGGACGTTCTTAACCCCTTAATGTTCGTACCTGTCCCCGGCACGTGCACAATTAATTGTCTAATGTGTCGATACTTTTTTTTTTTAATTTTCTTTCAGTTTCCATATTGCGGTATCCTTTCTGTTGTGGGAAAAGTGTTAATTCCATTGTAAATAATGGAAATCTTATTTCTATATGCTTAGGATAATTTTTAAGAGAATTGATTATTTTTGACAGAAGTTGAAAATTTTTTTTTATTTTCTTTCAGTTTCCGTATTGCGTTATCCTTTCTATTATGTAAGTTACAGGATTATACGTAATAGGAAACTGATTTCTACGCCTAGAAAATAATTAAAAGGAAAAAAGCAAAATGAATCATTTCTGCAACATAAAATTGAGAAAAATGGGTGTGTTTTAAGGGGTTAAGGCAAAAACGTGACAATTAAGAGCATTCACTCTTTCTGGATATTTTAAGATTTCAATCTTGATATAAATCACGTAAAATTCTTCTTTTTTTTTGCGAATTTTGCAAATTCATGTTGCATTTAGAAATAAAAAATGCTATTTAATTTTTTCCTTCATTTTTTGAATATACTAGTCCATTAACTGCGTCAATTTATTAATATTTTACGTTTCAAGTTAAACAAAGTAAGACAACAATATCAATTTATACCAAAATAATTCTACAAACGTGTCAAAAATAGGTGTCTCCAAATAAACTAGATTTCTTCCTTTCAAATACCGACTAGGTTCAACAAGTTCCGAAGGGAAGTTCTCGCCTAACAGTAATACAAAAAATATTTGCGCAAAATTGATCGAGATAGAACGATATTATTATTCGATCACTGAATTTCTTCTCTCGGTCGAACATTTCCGAGAATGTTTCGAATAAATAGGATCGGTGTTTATACGATGCGATTGTTTGTTCTGGTTTGTGTATTGTGTACGCTGGGTAACTAAATGAAATGTTAGGTATCACGATTTGTAAACCTTTTCGAGATAGGGCGGCGAGAATTGATTCGAGGGAGCCAGTTGACACTGTTAATTCTCGCCTCTTCGTATTCTGTCTCGCGAAATCGGTTGAACGTCCGACCTTCTAGTTGCCCTCTGAGCACCGTGAGGCAACCGGCGCGCTACATTTGGCGCTTTTTATAAAATACTTAAAAATAGTGACCGAGAAAGAAGACCACCAAAAAAAAATAAGTATTCCGGATAACACGAATTCGACGAATTTTCCTGCATTTTTTTTTTTAAATATACACACGTTGAAACGTTGTTAGGTATGCATCTCGGTATTCGCAGTTTCCATGTAATTCGAAAGATAACTTACCGACTGTGAAAATCTCATTGGGAATAATTAGCTATTTTCGTTGGTAATATTTGTAATACGATAATAACGCGTTACAAGGATTATTCATGATACGATAATAACGCGTTATAAGATTGTTTGTAATACTCGTAAACATAATTATCACGTTTAGTAGTCTTCTCTAACGACCGTTTCTTAAAATCAATAGATCTTTATACGGACGCGAAAAGATCTTTTAGTACCAATAAAACAGGTTTATTGATATGTTATTTCACGTCTCTCTTACAACTGGTTTTTAACAGCCACGGGAATACAAGCGGTGGTGGGAATGTGAAGGAAAAAAATTGATTGCGCAAGATTCAAATTCTAAAAACGAATCACACTGCTATTGATACGAAATCGTACACAAGAAGGTGGCGCGAGCTGTAATTGCAGTAAATCTGTGCCACTTTAAACGTCCACGCAAACCACAATCACGAGGAAAGAACGGAAAAAGAAGAAAAAGGAGGAAAAAATGAAAAAAGGCGTGGATCAAGAGAGAGAGAGAGAGAGAAGAAAAAAAAGAGTGCGTTCGCGGTTTGACGCAAACGGCTACATCCCACGTCACCCACAGAAAGCCTGGAAGTAAGGAAAACGGATACTGTTATTCTTCCTTGGGTATTTTTACGCTTTCACATCCAGGAAAATGGATACTTACCGAGGATCGATCAGGTTTACTTCCTCCTTTTCCATTAACCGACCGCGCCGCCTCCGTGAAAATCGACGGGAAAAATACCGGTGTCCGTTTAAACGGTGCTCGATACCGCGACGAAACAACAAATACAGATTCATTAAGTTGCATAACACGCCTATCGATAAACACTCTGTTTATGATAATGAGAATCGGTGCAGAATCCATTAGTAATGACTCGTTTCTGCAGAGACTTTTATTTCTCTCATTTAATCGCTCGCCCGCTCACTCACGCACTTAAACACTCACTCTCACATTCTCTCACTATCTCACTTACTCTCTCATTCGCTCACTCACTCATTCTCCCTCTCTTTCTCGCTCACACTCTCGCTCGCTCCCTCTCACTCTCACTCACTCCCATGCGTACGTTCACTCGATCGATATACGCGTCTCTCTCTGTCTCTTTGCGTCAGCATGATCAGTTGCGTACACGCGGAGTACGCACGCACTCGGCCGCCGTTCCTCGTGGTTTGTTTGTAGAAATCCAACTGACATCATTAGCCAGAGAGAAATTAATTAATGAACGGAGCTCGGACTTACGATAACCGTTCACGAATACAGATAGCGAATTGCATAATCGCGCGGCTAGCCGCTCCTGCAACACTATTTCGCCCAAGCTGTCCCGTTACTTTTCAAGTGCTCGTGCACCGAACGATTGTCGTCGCGATCGTTAGATCATGCTAACTCGATATACACTTCATCACTATCTTTCTCGTTCGTTTATTTACACTGTTCTTTTTACATCCGCAATTTCCAAGGAACTACTTATCACGAAGAAGTATGGTTCTATTAAAAAAAGAATTTACAAAAATATATCGCATAGATCATTGACTTTCGATAGACGTATCCAAGATTTTTTAGTACAAATTAAAAAAGTAACCGAAAAAAATTCTATTTTTTTCTATAAATCAACGAAAAATGTATACTTTCCTATATTTTTCACACCGCACATTTTTAATAATTAATTTCGCTGATAATTAAAATCGCTGATCTATACGAAACACTCTCTAGAAGCACAACAGATATCTGTTTCTATAGAAAGTACGTCCACCTGAACAACGATGGTTACGAATGCCGATCGAAAATTCTAATTCCCAGCTGTGGTTGCTGCGGAAGAATAGACACGGTTGCTGGTTACTTTCAATACCGACGATTATCGGTCTATATTTAGCACACGCACGTATCCGTGTAATAGATAGTATGTAACACTTACAGACGAGTGTACAACACACACACACACATACGAAAGAGAATGGCAGAGTGTCTATCAGACATCGATAATCAATTCTTCGCGAATCTAGCCAATGTAGGAGGACGTACGATGATATCATTGAAACTGTACGTGATCGTTCTGTTCTCCGGATGAATTGCTGAATTGCTTTTATTTGATATATTAGTCACTTTTTTTTTAAGTGCTCGTGTACTCGTAGATAAATAGTATCATCGGTCAGGCACGTGTAAATTCTCGAACAGCTGTGTTTGCAGACGGAAGAATGGCTATGGGCAATTGTGTATCGGTAGGTACATATATCCTGAGTGATTCCGACGAACAGATGCGATCACCGGAAGCACAATTGAACTGGTTTCGATTCTTACGCGTTCATTGAAATCAACCACTTAATTTTTCCGTGGAAGCATCAGAGCGTTACGTAAGATTGATCTACAGATTTCACGTTGGATAAGAAGCAAAATTCTTATCGCTTCTGAGAAACTTCCGCCATCTACATACGCGTTCTATGCCGTGTAACCTTCTGCGGAAGGCCGGTTGAGCATATTTCTGTTAATCTACCTCTTTATTAGGCATTCGACGAAGTTTGTACAGGTATTTAAGACACGGCAGAGATAGTGCTGTAAACATCGAAAACGAGACTGATAAGTTTTCTGGTCGAGACGAGGGGATAAGTACGAATCTAGAGACTTGAATCGTGTACTTGGAAAATATTCTGAAATATTCGTAAATTTCACAGGCGAAAAATTCTATCTTCGATATCTGAGAAAGAAGAGAAGTTATCGTATATTTGGGGTTTCGAAAATTTAGCATTTCATTAAATCAAAGTGGAAGCGCGCAAAGGAAAAAAATTTGGGAAGACAACTTTCACAAAAATATTTATTTATACAAAATTCGATGTTCGATATTTCTATTTTCACTATTTAAAAAAGAAGAAAAATTATCGTATTCCTGGAAGTACGATCATTTTTGGGTTTCGAGATGAAAAATTTAGTATTTTATTAAATCAAAATGGAAGCGCGCAAAGGGCAAAAATTTGAGAAGAAAATTTTCAAAGCGCTTGCGATTTTCACAAAAAATATTTATTTACACAAAATTCAATGTTCGATATTGGAGAATATTCGACGATAAAAATTTTCATATCGTTCAAATTCTTCGAAACTTGAATCGTCGTTAGTTCTCGTTCCTCGAAGTCAACTGATTCAATTTCCTCCGCTCACCCACCGTGATTTCGTCTACGATGAAATCTTAACGCTACTTATTTACGTATACAAAATTCGGCGTTCGATATTCGAAAATATTCGACGATAAAAATTTTCATATCGTTCAAATTCTTCGAAACTTGAATCGTCGTTAGTTCTCGTTCCTCGAAATTGAACTGATACAATTTCCTTTGCTCACCCGCCACGATTTCGCCAACGATAAAATCTGAAACTCGACGCTACCGACCAATTAAAAACGTATATACACACCGCTGGTGTGTGCCCAACAATTTTCTCCGTTCGTTGTAATAATCACTTTAATCGTTGTCGAAGTAACGTTTGTTTACGTTCTCGAACGGCGACGGCATAATATATTATTTCACCACGAAATGCAACTTTCGCCTGGCGCGAGGTCGACTTTTAATTTGAATACAAATTACGCGATCTAAAATACGCGCCGGTTCTCTGCTATGTACCGCTTCGTTGAACGCTGACAGAGCGAATAAAAGTAAGAAGAGACGTGAGAGTCGTATTCGTGTTCTAGCATTTAAGATGTTCGTTCTCCTTTAGAAATACATACTTCCATCTGGCAAGTGCATTCGTAGAAAAGAAGAAACATGATAAATCGTAAGAGAGAACACTCTTGTTACTGTGTGTGTAAATGTGTGTAAATGTGTGTATGTGAATTTGTAGAGTGTTCGGAATGAACCGAGTCGCGTTCAACGCTTTAATTCCACCATGATACATTTATCGAGCAATCCACGCTGTCGACATTTACATTTTGACAAGCGTTAAAATTTATTGGCTACTCTCTCTCTCTTCTCGACGTTTTGCATTCTGTTAATTATGATTGATGGAAAAAAATGGTATATCGGAATAGTTTGTGTTTGCGAGTGTGGAAGACCTGCGATTAAGCCTTTCGTTGCCGCAGGTTTTACTGTGTGAGGCACGTGGCTGATGGTAGCGAGATCTCTTGTTTTTGACGTTTGAAAATTTTCAGGTTTAAGGGGATAGGTTACCTTTGATAGCCCGAAAACAAATCTTGTGAAGTGATAAATAAAGATAGATTGAACTTTCTTGGTTATTTTTAATCGTTGTTCTAGGAGGTTTAAAAGAAAAGAAGGAAAGTCTGAATATCTGTAAGTACACCATGCGCGGCATCGAAACGCCGGAACGCGTCGCGCCGAAAAGCTGGTTAGGTTAGGTTAGGTTAGGTTAGGTTAGGTTAGGTTAGAAAAGCTGGTCAAAATTATAGGTAATATTATAAACTATGGTTTGTTATTAACATTAAAATGAAAAAATTGGTAGATTTTACACTTTGAATTTCGAACTCTTTTTCATTGGTCGAAACACTGCTGCGTCCGGAAGTATGAATTAAGAGAAACTTACCTGAGATTATGGCACCAGATTTGAGCAAATACTCACGTATAAAGTCTATGTTACGTGATTCGTGAATAAGTTGCATCGCAATTGCGCGAAGAAGTGTAAATGATAAAAGTGCCGAGGAGTATTGTGTTTTCACGATAATATACACGTCGAACGAATCAGGATAAATGCAGCATAAATTTAAATTTATGTCGCCAATTTATGTTATCTAATCTAATATACCATTACGTTAAGTGAACTTTATCGCTAATTTTACTCGAATATACCACAACTATTTAAACCAGTGATAAGGAACCTTCTTTTTTTGCGTCAGAACATAATTGAAAACCACAGCAATTCGTACGAGCTGCCGCAACCATAATCTTGAAAAGCCTAATTTATTCAATTATAAAATGCTAATCTACAAGGTGGAATGTTTTGTTTTCAACGGGAATAACAACGAGTCGATTTTTATTTAATTCCATTTCCTGACAATTCACTCAACCACAATCTTAATAAACCTAATTTATTCATTTAAAAATTGTTAATCTATAGGTTGAGATTTTTTACTCTCAACGTAGATAACAGTCATTTTTTTACGAGTCAATTTTTTAAAATTTCATTTTCTGAAAGTTCACTCATGAGTTAATTTAAAAAAATTTCATTTTCTGAAAGTTCACTCGTTACGAGTGAACTTTTTTCAAATTTTATTTTTGAAAAGTTCACAAGCTGATACCATTATTCTTATCCTATTATCTACACAGAAAACGTAGTCTTTCCGAAACTAATTTCAACAGATTCACCTATCGCGATAAACGCAAAAACTGTTCACATTAGCCGATCGAATTCAGTTGAGCCGAGTTCATCGCTGATTCAAACAAATACGATTTTCGCTGTACCATCTTTCGAGAAAAAATCGAAGAGATACAGGATACATTCGAGTTTTCGTGCGTTAGAAATTTCACGAATGGCAACTCGACCGGTAAAGAAGAAAAGAAAAGAAATACTGTGCTGCGTAATCGCGATTATCGCGACATACCGATAACCATTTGAACGTCTATCAGAACCACCGTCTCTTTTCGTATGCATAGTCATTGTTGTTATACCTATAAAATCGCTCGATGCACAATACTCTTGGGAACTTACATACAGTACTCTTATCGTTCTATTCTCCTTTCAGGCCACGACTTATCTTATCAGTAGGCGTCGCGCATTCGACGAGTCTTCGTAAATATCACGAAGAATCTCAAGGAACGGTGGAAGAAAAAAATATATATACGCTTCTCTATCGTTTACGTAGCAAATTGGATGACTGTGTGGTCCGCGATCACGCGACAGATTTCACCTCGTTACGTAACTCCGAATTCGTACACAACCGGTTGCGCAGGAGTACTATTTTTTCTCGCTCTCTGTCTCTTTCTCGCGGTTAATTCCGGTGTAAACGGTAATTAAATCGTTTGACAATCGCTAACTTAAATTAAATATTTTTTTTTTTTACTATTTTCTCACTTTATCTACTCTATCTTTCTCGCCGTTAATTCTCACCCTATCTCTTCCTGTATCTCTCTTTTTCGCGGTTAATTCCGGTATAAACAGTAATTAAATCGTTCCAGAATCGCTAAATTAAAAAAAAATTTTTTTTTACACTTCGACATGTGTCCCTGATTCTTGCAATCTGTAATTCATGAAAATAGCACGTGTCTATTGTTTCACGGATAAATTATAGGAGACGTGTGTCGTTTCACGATATCACGTAACATTTCTATTCTTATTTTTTAATGTATTTCTCGTTAATTTACACTCGTACATCTATAAATACTTTTTCTTCCTCATTGCGATTATTACATCACGATTATAATACCGTGATCCGACGCCAACGAATCGGTTAAAACCGTTCTGCATGACGTCATTTGGCTTTGCTTATCAATGCCTTGCGGTGTCCTGTAACGGATTCCAATGGCGAGCTTAGAAATTTTATACAGAGTGGCCTGGGGAAAGGATGAAATATTTTAGAATCGTGAGAAATTTAGGATCTCGAAAAATCAAGTCGTTGGAGCAAAATTTTCACTGCAAAATTGTAATTGTACAAATTCTATGTTTATTTTATTTACGCACCAAAATTAAGGCATAATTGTTACGATTATATTCGTTAAAATAGGCAAAAAGTATGCAACCTTCATTTTCCACTTCGACAGAAATATCAAATTTTCGTTAAAATAATTTTTCCGCAAAATTCTAAAACAAAACAGTCGCCTTTGTGTGAAAAAATCCGTCCCGAAGACGGTGAAGCGAGCACCTTGAAGCCGGGCCCAGCGCGCTCGGTGGGGGGGACTCCGCCCCTTTGGGCCTTTCCCTGGGCCTGTTCGCGTAGGGATGGACAGGGCGTCCTCCACTCTTCACGAGACCGTTGAACGCGTACTTTTTGCGAACGACGCTCAGACAACGCGAGAATAGTGTTCGTGTAAAATACACTGTGGCGAGAACGTAGAAACGTTTAATTAATTTTACGCCCACCCTACTCCGAATTAGAGTACTTTTCTCACATTTGTGGCGACCTACCTTCAGCATTAATTAGCGTCTCCCCATTGATTGAACATTTTTGCACGTTTCAACGAGAGTGCCATTGTTAGATTTCTAAGCTAGATAAATATAACAAAAACGAAATCTAAAGCCTTCCTAAGAAGTATGTGTTTCTTTTGCGTGCGTTCCAAGAAATCCGTTTGGCTTTACTACGTCTGTTTAGTTTTAGACCTACACTACCGGCCAAAAGTTTGGAATCACCTCCCACTTTTCATCAATGTTAAATCTTCTGCTAATTTTTTATAGATTTGCAGTTTATCTCAATTCAAATTTATTCGAATGATAAAAAATTCTCAAAGTCGCTGACTTTTTTTCTGGAAATTTTTGTGTAAATTGCAATGCTCGGGGTTCCAAACTTTTGGTCTGTAGTGTTAAGTGTTTATGATACGTGACAGAAGGCCCTTCGGTCCCAAGCGGGGTCGCAGGCAATTTTCGGGCGTTGCGTTGGAACGTCCTTAGTCCGCATACAGTGCTCTTGCTAGCAACTTAGAATAGCGAACCTTCCTTGTGTATAATAAAGATTACAGTTTCAAATAAGAAATATTTCATTATTTAATAATTCATAAAACCCACAATCCAATAGCCATAATGTATCTCTGACACGTTCGAACCTTTTTACAAGTCACCCAGTACTTCCTATGCGTATTTGCACAGATATGGTTTCGATTTGCCCCTCCATTCTATCTTTTTCACTTCTTTTTTGTTTTTTTCAAATATCTTCGATTCCACGAATTTCGTTCACGTTGGAACGCGACACACATTGCTTTACTTACGTGGCAGACTAATGCTAGAATTTACGGCCGTCGGGAGATCGCGCGATAGGTAATTGATCGACGGAAAATAAGAGAATATACGGTGGCGCGGGAGATTTAAAAGCTTTTGCGTGCGCAACGCGGCCGCCGCGGTGCTGCCCGCGTTCTTCGATTTCATGCAGTAGTAAACGTCGATTTAAATCAGACGAGCGTACACTCGTTCCGAATTTTACGCGACCCATTGATCTTCTGCGTTCAGGTCGATTGAAAAAACATCTCTGTCTATCTGACAGTGGAATTCTGGTTGCAGTGGTTTCATTTTGAGTTGCAGAAATCTGACCTGCTCGAATGATAGTCGCGGGAGATAATTAATTTAAATTGCTTTTCTTTTTTATTCTTCTATTGGTTTTTTTTTATTCAATTTTCAGGAGTTTTGGTGTTTTAAGTAATGAATTTTGTGTATTAATAAGAAGAAGAAATTCTATGTAATGAAAAAAGTGTGAAAATAATATAGAATATAAAAGAAATATTTAACTGGCACCGATTGCAAATTTTTGTTTATTTCATCTCTATATATATACAGGCAAATTTAATGTTTTTCATTTGAAGATCATTGCAATTGGCTTCGTTGAATTATTCTTTCAAAGTTCAAAATTCTTAAAAGTGTCACTGATGCTATAATTATGCTGCACAGTGTACATTATGTTTACAACTAGCTCTATTTAGTCATTCAGCAAATTTGATAAAAATGCCGAGACATCCGCCTAGGGCTCACCCCCTTCAGATAAAATAAACGAACGTGTTTCGTTCTCATCGGAAAATTAGGGCCCCCACCACCAAAAAGTACAGATTTTTGGGTATATAAGGGCATGATTTCCGGTGCTCTGGGGCAGAGTCACTCTGAACTTTGAAGTCGATTATGCAAAGTATTTTGTGGAAGATAATATTTGTATATTTCTTAAAAAAACACATAGTGGGCAATGTATTGTTAGGATCGAAATTGAAATAGTACACTGAACAGATTTCATGGAAACTAGAGGCGGTGCATTTTTCTGATTTTCCTTATCGTTTGCGATGATAATCTTTTACGACTTCAGGTCTAATAATGAAGCACAGGATTAGGTCACGCTTAGATCGAATAAACACAGGCCAAGCTAAATGGAACAGTATCTATGATTGCTCGCCGCACCCTTTTCTATCTCCGGCCCAACCCTTTTGGTCACCATAGGGTGTTGTCCCGCTTACTACGAAGCTCGTTGCGTCTTCGTCGCTGTCACTCAACCCCCCTTGCAATCTTATGTCGAACTGGACTCGGCTACTAAATTGTCAGGTCCTTTTTTTTTTTTTTTACCAAGAAACGATATTGTGGAGTATCGTCTGGGTTGACAATTTAGTAAAAGAATAAACATCGTCGACCTTTTGTAATCATTTTTCACTTGTTAACCCTTCGCACTCAGGCAATAGTTCGGCATTTCTTTCCGTCAACTCGATAATTATAAATTACAATTTATGAAAGCAAATTTAACGCTTCGTTGTAAATCTAATGTTTCCTTTTCTCAGAAGAAAAGGGAAGAAACGAAGTAATCGCAAACTTTTCATGACAAATTATAATTTATAAATTATAAAAGTGAATTAGAAATTGTCGTGAAAGATTTTTGACTATTTTGTTTTTTATAAAAGTAAATTTATAAATTATAATTTGTCGTGTTACGTACGCAGACTAGCTGACACGGCTGCGCCGAGACATCCGCCTAGGGCTCACCCCCTTCAGATAAAATAAACGAACGCGTTTCGTTCTCATCGGAAAATCAGGGCTCCCACCACCAAAAAGTACAGATTTTTGGGTATATAAGGGCATGATTTCCGATGCTCGGGGACAGAGTCACTCTGAACTTTGAAGTAGAGCAGTATTCGTATGGTCGCCGTTTGACACAAGCAAGATCGGGCTGAATTCCCTTTCAAGCAACTGAGTATAATACTTATCTCGTAAGTGTCAACTAGACATACTTGTCTACGACGTCCCGGCGTACTCGCCGTGTCAAGTCGAGAAGGAAGATTCTTGCTCAGCCAAGAATCAAGCAATGTACTTTATCTGTAGACAATAGTAAACTTTTGTAAACTCAATTATTGTTATTAAAATATAGTTACTGTAGAATTGCTTCAGCCTATATTCAATTAACCATCTCCTTGCAACATTAGTAACGAATCAGCTAAACTCACAAGGATATATCTTTACCGCTCGAGGTATATCCGACATTACGATACGCACTGTCCTCACAACCACCCAACCTTTCCATCCTTCGGGGAACGGCGTAGTAACCACATGCGTCGAAGGTTCCAATCCTATCGGACTTGTTGGAGTACGACGTATTAACCACATACGGTGAACGTTCCGACTGGTCCACCAACCTAAACCAATATTACGCTCCGTGTGAGGACACGACAAGCGTAACCCGTAACAGTCGCAAAAAATTTATGATTATTTCATTTCCTTTTTTTTTAGGAGAACACGAAACTCTACATTTTATCATTTCTACGCCAATGTGTTAATGCAATATTCATCAAACTTTACATTTTAGGTTGTCGGAATGAATGCTGATGAATGAATGTACAGGATTAAAATAGCAGAAGTAATTGATAAATTGTGAATACAATGACTATCAAGAGACGCCTGATCAAATCAGTAAATTAATTCCCATTAAGTTTTCCACATTTAATAGCTATCGGCTAAATATCTATAATTGTGCGAAAACAATTACACAAACAAAGAGGTAGAAAGAAATTAGCAAATAGGCAGTTTAGCATTGACGGAGATAATCTAGCCTTCTTACGAACGAAATAATAAATCTCCACATGAAAACACGGTAATACCTCCTCAAAAAACCATTATTACGCAAAAAAAAAGCAACTTCCAGCCAATTTTCAGTAATACAATTCCTCGCACACGTACTTACATTCACTTTCTCCGAAAAACAAAACCGACAATAACCGGGTCGCCTACTCTGCCGGCATATAAAAAAATCTGCATGAATAACGCGTGACGAGTGTACCAGTAGGTATAACGAAAAGTAGAAGCCGATGGAAAATAAGCGAGCATCGAAGGTGAAGTGGTAGTGGAAACTAGGCGGCTGTAATAACGCGCCACCCAGGAACACAATGTCCGTTCCAATAAGGCGGGCCGGTATTGCCCCATAACGTGTGCCTACAGTTCACCTATTTCATCCCAATTTCCATCGCAATGGAAAGCGTTCGGGTGTGCAGAGTAGAAAAGGTAATCGGTGTTTACAGGCAGACAACCGTGAATATATGTTACCAACATAGGGAGAGAGAGTGAGAGAAAGAGAGAGTGAGAAAAATAGAGAAAGAGAGAAATAGAGATGGTGAGAGTGAGAGAAAGCAAGAGAGAGACAGAGAGAGTGAAAGATGGCAAGGGAGAGACAAAGAGAGTGAGAGAAAGCAAGGGAGAGACAGAGAGAGTGAGAGAAATAGAGACGGAGAGAGATTCATCCAGTTCACGATTCCAGTCCGCGACCTTAAAACGAGCAATCATCGTTTTCGAAGCGGAGCGACGAAGGAGAGCAACCGGTTCGATGAAATCCATTGGGATTCGTCAGAACTGGACGATGTTGTTCTGTATCGTTCTCGATATCGACCCACTCCGATACATCTATGTGTCGTTTCCTCGAGCAATTAGTCAGGCGAATTAAGGGGACAATTTGCTGGGTGAATCGTGTCGTTAGAGGAGCGTCCGCTTGGGCCGCGACGCGCCGACGATTACGTTATCTCTGGTGCACGGTGTCACAGAGAGACCGTGTCATTTCGCAAGGCCGCAGTGTTGTATTATGAACGTCTAAAAGGGGTAGAGACAGCCGTCCATTATGCTAGCTCGCACAATGGATACGTATTTAGGCCTGCCCGCTGTCGGTTTTATTAACCGTTTGACAGAGCGGAATGTGTTATCGTGTAAACGTGACGTAAACACCAGAGACGCCGTGACGGCAAACCGTCAGCTGATACGTTGTTCTCGCGACCACGGAGGATATTTCGTTCGGCTAGATCTTCGATAGTTATCACTGGTCTGGGGAATTATTTAAGGATGTGGCTTTTACTTCCCTTGTGGGTAGTTGGCTAGTTTAGGGGAATTGCTCGAGGATGTGGTTTCTACTTCCATTTAATGTCGAGCATACTCTGGGCAATGAGAAACTTGCGACGATAATTGCTGAGACTGTATCACTTACTTTGTTAACCCTAGTACGGTGTTCGGGTCTTTTTCGACCCATCGTCTTCTTACTTCTTTTAATAGCTGTTGCTGTTGTCAAATTTACGTTTTCTTAACGGTACGTTGAAAGTTTATTGTCTAGGTTTGTATGGCGTGCTGACGAAAATTGTTACACGCAGAAAGACCCAAAGACCTTAACACGTTTGCACCAATTCCCATGATAAACCGTATTACCTACATGTAATACATCATACAAAATGCACCGTTTCAGTATTTAATGAATATTAGGTGTGTGTGCGTGTAAGTGTATCCATCGTATTATGTAAAACTGATAAAAATACAGGTATTAAGAATGTAAATTAAAATAATTCGAAGGACAGAGGACCACCGATGCTTCAACAGAACCATGGTAGTAGGATACGTGTTAATCGTATATTCGAACGGCAAAGATACAATGGCAAAAAGATTTTTTTTTTTTTCCAATAATTTATAAATGACAGTGAATGTTGAAAGTATGAAAATGAATATGTATGTACTTAGCCTATTGTATTTGAATGATTGGGCACTTCTCATTTTTTTTCCATTACGCTTAGGTTATTGTATAATTTCATGACTATTAAATATCAAATGTCCATAGTAAATTTACTATAGTTATTCTAACTGTAAATAATATAAGAATGCAGTTTTTTTTTATCCTGGGAGAACTGGGGAGAGCGAGTAGGGTGACTCGTCGGTAGCTTCCCAAGTAAAGATGCATTCCTCGCGACCAATGTTAAGATGGGTGACCGCCAACGTTGGAAAAAAAAAATTTATTCGTGTAATTTATATATTTATTTTTGTATGCTAGCTCGCACAATGGATACGTATTTAGGCCTGCCCGCTGTCGGTTTTATTAACCGTTTGACAGAGCGGAATGTGTTATCGTGTAAACGTGACGTAAACACCAGAGACGCCGTGACGGCAAACCGTCAGCTGATACGTTGTTCTCGCGACCACGGAGGATATTTCGTTCGGCTAGATCTTCGATAGTTATCACTGGTCTGGGGAATTATTTAAGGATGTGGCTTTTACTTCCCTTGTGGGTAGTTGGCTAGTTTAGGGGAATTGCTCGAGGATGTGGTTTCTACTTCCATTTAATGTCGAGCATACTCTGGGCAATGAAAAGCTTGCGACGATAATTGCTGAGACTGTATCACTTACGTTGTTAACCCTAGTACGGTGTTCGGGTCTTTTTCGACCCATCGTCTTCTTACTTCTTTTAATAGCTGTTGCTGTTGTCAAATTTACGTTTTCTTAACGGTACGTTGAAAGTTTATTGTCTAGGTTTGTATGGCGTGCTGACGAAAATTGTTACACGCAGAAAGACCCAAAGACCTTAACACGTTTGCACCAATTCCCATGATAAACCGTATTACCTACATGTAATACATCATACAAAATGCACCGTTTCAGTATTTAATGAATATTAGGTGTGTGTGCGTGTAAGTGTATCCATCGTATTATGTAAAACTGATAAAAATACAGGTATTAAGAATGTAAATTAAAATAATTCGAAGGACAGAGGACCACCGATGCTTCAACAGAACCATGGTAGTAGGATACGTGTTAATCGTATATTCGAACGGCAAAGATACAATGGCAAAAAGATTTTTTTTTTTTTCCAATAATTTATAAATGACAGTGAATGTTGAAAGTATGAAAATGAATATGTATGTACTTAGCCTATTGTATTTGAATGATTGGGCACTTCTCATTTTTTTTCCATTACGCTTAGGTTATTGTATAATTTCATGACTATTAAATATCAAATGTCCATAGTAAATTTACTATAGTTATTCTAACTGTAAATAATATAAGAATGCAGTTTTTTTTTATCCTGGGAGAACTGGGGAGAGCGAGTAGGGTGACTCGTCGGTAGCTTCCCAAGTAAAGATGCATTCCTCGCGACCAATGTTAAGATGGGTGACCGCCAACGTTGGAAAAAAAAAATTTATTCGTGTAATTTATATATTTATTTTTGCGCTATTCGAGTTCCCCTCACACTGTCGCCCAGGTATATGCTACTGCTACTCCTGTGTTCTAACTCTTTCTCGGCGTCGGTCAAGCATGCGGCAAACCACAAAGACGGGCTGCGACCCTCGAGAACCGTGTCTCCTCTACCCAAACTGGACGCCTTTCGGTTCCGACCAGGGCGACAGTGTGAGGAGATATTACTGTACCTGGTCTCAAGCTTTAAACGCTTCGTCACTATTGCGCAAAGGAGCGGTGCTCTGGTACAATCTTGGGTTGAATTCTGACATGTTTACGTGCGTCATGTGTTCATTACTTTAAGCCGCGTTTTAATTTTATACTTTTCGTTTATCAGGAGTGACAGGATTTAATTAACGAAATCGATTAAGCCTTGACCCGCGTAAACAATGAAATAGTGTCAATCCTAAAAAACAATTTCTCGAACGTTCTTCTCTTAGCTATTACGACACGGATTTATATTCAAAACAAATACTCAGTTTGGATTCTTAATTATTTTTTATCGATCAAAGAAATTCACTGTAAATAACGAAACGTAGATTAAGCAAGCTTTTTTATACTGAACTTGAAGTGTTGCAGAACTATTACTTACCTGTTACGTATCAATTTATTTTCACAATAATCGTACATTGCAGTCGTAATATTCTCGGAAACTTCAACATTGTTGCACTCACTTAGCGAATTGAAGCAAAAACTTTAATTAACCCTAGAATACCTATGACTGTTTAATTACAAATTGTGAAAAAATTAAATACAATTACTTTCTGTTACGCAGAAATAAATTATTGTCAAAATTACACAAGTTATTTTACGAAAGAAAAGAAAAAATTAAGTTTGAAACTTAGTGGAGAGATTTTCGGTACAGACAAAATTACGCTCGTCTGAATCAGCACAGTGGTGTCTGGCATTAAAAAGAAATCGTTTAACATACTCATCTTCATAATACGAAACGCCTCCGTTTTCCCTGAATTGCTACTTTACGGACGTATCACACTTAATATACCTCTCCCAATGAGTAATTAAATTGAATGCGAAAATGCTTACACACGATCGAGAACAACGAGGTATTCTCGATCGCAGGTTACGGTTCCATGAAACGGACAGTGTTAATTAATTTCTTGCGTAATCCGGCTTAATTACAGAACGAATATTTGTCGACTAACTAAATGTCAACCGCAATATCAGTCTCCTCGTTGATAAGCTTTTGATCACGTAATATGAGATATGAGATTTTTTAGTATGGAATAAAAATTGTTTTTCTTTTTTTAATTCTAACGAGTGTTATTGTCAAATTATTCAACAGTAATTTACCAAGAGTATAGGAACTTTTTTTAACCTGTTAACTGTGTAAGTAAACTCGTCACTGTTTAGTCGATAGTTAGAACACAATAATTTATTTATCGAGGAATTATTGATTTTTTTAAAAATACATCATATTCACATTTGCAAGAACGAAACGAAAACAATTGGTTACAATTCTTACTCATTTTGAATTATAAACTAGAGACATTAAATTTCTGTTTGAAAGGTGAACATAGTTAGCAGTTTAACACTAACCGTACCGACACTTATCCGGGCAGACCGGTTACGAAATAATCATATTTCTTCCGAAAGGAATGCAGGTGATTGTCAATTTAATATAGGAAACAGCCTTTAGATAATAATAATAAAAAAAAGTTACATATTTTTATTTGCAAGAAAACACAGGGAAAAAACAGGTGCATGGTTTTAAATCGAAATTTTAAAACCGGTCATTTGACCGGGCCATGGTACGGTTAGTGTTAACCCCTTAACCTATGATTACCTTTCTGACTATGTATCTGAGCGTCAGCCATTTTCTATTTTACTACTGTATCAGGTAACAAAAACCAATCTGCCACAGATTAATTACACTTGATAATCCTCAGTCTTACAAATTCAAACGAAAGTTAGGATTACAATTAATTTTTCTTACTAGTATAATGATTTTTGTCACATCTTCACCAAAATCTCTGCCACGAGTCTGACACGTTGTCATATGTTCAGGGGTTAAATGAACACAAAAAACTCAGAACTTTTTTGATTACGAATCCTGATTACTTTTATGATTACAAATTTCACGTTTCATGTTGCACAATCTAGGCGTGATTACATGAATATTTACAAGCTCGCAAAAAAATTGCACGAATTAACACATAACACCAGAAAATTTCCAACAAATGTTATTCTTCATTTTCAATTCAATTCTTTTTATAAAAAAGTCATATTACACTCCGTAGTGCCACATTTTTTCAGAACACCCGGTACATCGATAGTGTCGAAAATTGCCGGACAACTTGTCCTCGGACTGTATCGAGTTTCAAAGAAAATATTCCGAAATTTCTATTCTCTCGTCGTCACTTCACAAAGTTATTTTCAATAGTTCTAAAACGTTCCGTTTGCCAAAGGGGAAGTCTATCGGTGGTTGGCCGTGTGTGCATATTTTCGTCGTTTGATTGAATGAAATAATTTCACGCTGACAGATGAACAAAATGAAATCGTGTCGTCCCGTGATGATGTATTATTGGGTTTGGCGTGTCCACGCCTGACGTAAGCTCTAGTGTAAAGTCAGAAGTGAGGGCCACGTCGACGATAGCAAGTTTCGTCGAACTTTTCATTAGTTTGCCCATCACGCGATTTCTATTGGGCTGGTTCCATCGTATTATTCATAAATACTACTTGATATCGGTTAGGGCGATTCTATGTTCCAGGTTTCTTTGCGGCGTGATTTAAATGGCGGCGTAGATTGTTGGAAATTTTCTTAATTTTACCGAATTGATATGTAAACATAACAGTGTAGATGGATAAAAAGAAAAAGGCGTGAAATATTTTGGGAAATTTTGAATTACTTTTTATCTTGACGATTTATTGTTGTTACTTCTGTAGTTAATTTAGCACTATTTAGAATTCTAATGTTGGAATTTGAGCACTATTTAGAGTTTCGGTATTCGAATTAAAATTTTTCTTTAATTCAGAATTATTTATAATTCTAATATTCGAATTTAAGCACTATTTAGAATTTCAGTATTTGAATTTAAATTTGTTTTTAATTTAGAATTCTTTAGAAATCTAATATTCGAATTTAAGCACTATTTAGAATTCTAATACTCTGAATTTAAGCACTCTTTAGAATTTCAGTATTCGAATTTAAATTTGTCTTTAATTCAGAATTCTTTAGAATTCTAATATTCGAATTTAAGCACTATTTAGAATTCTAATATTCCAATTTAGGCATTATTTAGAATTTCAACATTCGAATTTAAATTTTTCTTTAATTTACAATTATTTAGAATTCTGATACTCTGAATTTAAGCACTCTTTAGAATTTCAGTATTCGAATTTAAATTCGTCTTTAATTTAAAATTATCTACAGTTCTAATATTCGAATCTAAGCTACCATATACAAGTTCTAGATCTTTCCCTTTGAATCTGTGTTCTGGATCACTAATACACTTAATAAAAAATTAATACGTAAATGAACGAATATAGGTAAAAAAAAAGACTTGAAATATTTTGTAAAATCTGAATTACTTTTTATCTGGATAATTTACCGTTGTTAAATTTACATAAATCAGAACTATTTCGAATTCTAATATTCCAACCTAAGTCACTATATATTTATAGCTCTTTCCATTTCAATCTATATTCTGGATCACCAACACAACTTCACAAGCATATTAATCAACCACATATTCTCTACCAAAATGTGAATAACGAGATGTTAATTGTGAGATCTATTTGACTTGAAACTGGAGAAGATGTAAAGATAAGAGTGCTAAGATCACAAACCGTCGATCAGTTTCCTCTCGTAAATTTTCACGTACTGTGTAAAAAAGAAAAAGGCAGTATCGTTTGACGTCAAATAGATCCAAACACAGAATCGAGATTAAGTAAAAACGATCCACGTAATTGTCCTTGATGCTGAGATAGTTAGCTTGTGTTTCTGATCGTTCATTTTTCTTTTTCTTTTTTTTTTTTTTTTCATTCTGGAACATTCTTCTTCTCTGGTAATTTACGACAACAAAATCTTCTGTGAAAACACACGTGTTAGACAGATAACCAACGTTAGTCTTACTCAGCTCATTCGTGGTTAAGTCGCGTACTATCATTGTTGCTTAGTGGCGATAGTATCGGCACGTACGTAGACATATTTCCTGAGCTCTGTTTAGCTGTGAAACGTTGTGCAACAATTCACACGTTGCAGAAAATTTTCTAACGATATTATGCTTGAAAAATCGGTTCAATGGAAAACGCGAATGCAGGCGATGTTTTCGGGTATATCACGTTTCGATATTGCCGCGAACACCGAGTAGATTTCGCGGAACACTTGGTCCCAAGCGGAAACAAGAAGAATACCAGTCCTTGCCAACCGGAAGTATTGATTTATTAGAGTCTCGGTCGAAACTTGACACCCATACGACATATAAAAAATTCTTTATGAAATGATTTATGTGTTATGTCAATCTTCTGTCACGGCATATTTAACATTTTTGCTTCACTGTACTACTGTGTTTCACTATTATACAATTTCTGTGCTGTGAAGTAGCGATTTATGAGGATTTCTTGAGAATGTCTCATTTCAGATTTTTAAAATTTTATTTTATTTCTCTGAGATTAATTGTCCTAAAATTTTTGATATCCAAGAGAA
>NW_017100174.1:552675-562926 GCF_001263275.1 Habropoda laboriosa
ACTTTTTCATTTTTACTTAAAAAGTGAAAAATATGTGAAATTCCGAATATTTCGAAACGCTCTGAAAAGTGAAAAATTTTTATTAAGGAGAGCAGTATAATGAGAAGACCAGATCCGATAAAATATCACTATTTTTGTAAATATTACTTTTTAACATCCCAGAAAAATGAGTTTTTTTTTTAAATTTTAAATTATTAGACTGTTTCTAGAGCTCTGTAAAAGCACGTAGGAAATTCTATTTCTTCCACTTTGCTCAGAAAAGTGGAAGAACACGTGAAATTCGAAATACTTGAAAATAGGGTGAAAAATGAAAAATTTTTATCAAGGAGGATTTTAAAGGAGGGCAGTATAATGAATCCGAGGAGGACGCAACGGCGTCTGCAATTTTAATGAACGCGTGTCGCGTCAGTTTAGAAGCGCCATACCGGGTGATGTGACATTTCTTATTTCCTCTGACCGGCGTGTGCGACGTTTCAGCGACGTCCGTCGGTAAGAAATTTTCGACGGTGAATATATATCGACACCACGCTGACATATCATAACAATTTAGGACAAACGCGTACTCGAAAATGTCGTATCGTGGCATTTGTAAAATGTCACTGGCGCCGTTAACGGCCCTGCTTAGAAATGGTCTCATGAGCATTGCGAACCATTGTTAGCTCGTAAAGGTGTCTGAGCCCGTGTATATCCTAATTCCTTCTATTTATAGTGTAAACACGCTTTTTTCTTTCTTTTTCTTTTGTCGAGGATCTTCTTTGCAAAGTCAAATATCATGTGTTTCTTCCTAATGAACATTCTTGTAACATTCGTCACAGGTATGGCGGGAAATTTGAAAAGTAATTTGAATGTTTCGTAGATATCGATAGTGTAGAATTGTAAAATGTACACGAATAACTCTGTTTTCCCTTTTTTCGTCGAGGATCCTCTTCTTAAAATCAAATACCATGTGTTTCTTTCTAATAAACAGTGTTACGACATTCGTCACAGGTATGGCGGGAAATTTGAAAAGTAATTTGAATGTTTCGTTGATATCGATAGTGTAGAATTGTAAAATGTACACGAATAACTCTGTTTTCCCTTTTTTCGTCGAGGATCCTCTTCTTCAAATCAAATACCAAGTGTTTTTTTCTAATAATCATTCTTGTAACATTCGTCACAGGTATGGCGGGAAATTTGAAAAGTAATTCGAATGTTTCGTAGATATCGATAGTGTAGAATTGTAAAATGTACACGAATAACTCTGTTTTCCCTTTTTTCGTCGAGGATCCTCTTCTTCAAATCAAATACCAAGTGTTTTTTTCTAATAATCATTCTTGTAACATTCGTCACAGGTATGGCGGGAAATTTGAAAAGAAATTCGAAAGTTTCGTAGACATTTCATGGTGTAGAATTGCAAAATGTCAGACATTTTTATAAAATATAATCTGCTTAACGCGAAGCGCGATTTATGTACACGAATAACGCAAGTTCTTCGCGGAAGCACATCCTCATTAGTTCGACGACGGAGCTCGACCGAAAGTAGCTGCGATTACGCTTTTGGAGTCCCATGGAGAACTTAATCGAAACACTTTTGTTCTTTGAATATCGAGGTCACGCGCGATTATTCATTCCATTTCCTTTATTTTCACCGAGCCATTTGAATTCCGTCGCAATTAATCGACGATACCAATTCGACGCCGTCTATTACCGTTTCATTTGCCTGGTGATTTTCATTTTTCCATTAAATATTCATCGATCGGTATTTTTCTGTATCTAGTTCGACGAGGAAAAAGTCGAAGCGAGGTGTGTCATCTTTACGAAAAAAGATGTCGCGTTTGTTTTTGTGAAATGTCGCGCGTCACTAAAAGTGCGCAAGCAACGAAACGTCGAAAATATCCGCAATTATGTTTGCCCAAATATAAATCAATTGAAATTGACAGAATGGAAAACATGGTGAAAATAAAAATTTTTGAAAAAGGGAACAAGTAAGCTTCCAATTAAAAATTTCCCCTATCGAACGTCACTTTTCTTTACGAACAAAACTCAGCCGTATTTTTATTCAAACATGCGCTAATTATCAGAAGGAAAAAAAAATGAGAAATGATATAATATGTAACACACCTCTTGCCGTATAAAACACCGAGTCACTCGTGGCACAGATTATAGTCAAGGTATGGTAATACGTACTAGGTTATACTTGCAATAAACTTTAATTTTAACCTCAACTTTTATTGTAGATTCCACTTTAAATACAAATTACGTGTAACCTTCTAACTTTTCTAATGCAATAACTAAAACACTAAACGATTAATGTCACCATGTACATATCTACCACGAGAAAAGATAAATGATAAAATATCAAAATTGAGGAAGACAAATAAAAACTTGCGGTAAAACAATTTTCACATCGAATAAATTCTCCCATTTCTCCTTCTTGAAAGAAAAAAGGAAACGAAGAAGTCAAACATCAACCTCAACTTTTACTGTAGATTCCACTTCAAACACAAATTACGTACAACCTCCAAACTTTTCCAACGCAGTAACTAAAACACTAAACAATTAATATCACCGCACACATCTACCAAAGAATGAATAAAATATCAAAAGTAAAAACTTCCAGCAAAAAATTTTGCAAATAAAATAAATTCAAAAAAAAAGAAAAAGGAAACAGAAAGAAGTGCAACAAAACAGTCTAAAAATATTCAACCGCCTTTCCGTACAAACGCTCATTCGACAGTACTCTCACGTCGCACGGAAGGAGCGTAGTTCGTTCAAAGAGCAGAGAGAAAAAATCGAATCTAATAATCTAGAACGCGAGAAAAAAAAGACAGGGGAAGGGAAAAGGTAGAGGAGAGACCCAATTAAAAACGTTGCGTGTCGCGCGGAACTTTTGCGTTTCCCTGGCTGCCCGGCGTGGTCTTCCCCCACCTTGGCGAAGCTTTTTCCTCGATCGGGGCGCGCACCGATGGAGAAATGCCGCCTCGCGGTTTTGCCCGTCAGTCGAGAATGGCGTAAGCTTCCGACCGGACTGCCTTTCCGATCGTTGCCCACGCTTCATAACGCTTCTATCCTTTCGGCGGTACACGCGGGTCCGTGCCGCGAACCGCGTACTCACGCGCGCGCCTCGCTACTCCTACCTCTCTTACGATTTCATTCTTTCGTTTCCGTTCGCTCATTGATAATCGCGCTATTCGCCAAACGAAGTTTCGGTCCGTGCTCGATCTCGTCAAGTGCCTCCCTTTCTGCATTCTACGAAAAATTTGAAAACGAAATATACACACACATATATAGCGTAAGAAACGAAAATTGAAAATTTGTAACATTTGTGAGTGCCTGTGCTTAACCAAACTTCTGTACAGTTCTTAACGCGAAAGATTTTCGTGCGACTCCGATACGATCTACAAAAGTCTTATAAATCTCGTGACTAGATCAACTGTCCAACGACTCGGAGTGAATTGTTCTATTCAGTTATTCGAAGAGACGGATGTGAGTCGAGTGACCACGAACCGGTTAAAATTGAACGCAAGGTCAGCCGTTGCTTCGAAAGATATTCTTTTTCTTTTTCTTCTTCTCTCTTTTTCTCTCTCTCTCTCTGTCTGTTGAAACGGTCGTCGAACTTCGGGTGTTCCATGGGTGTCATTATTTCCATATGAAAGAACGTCTGTTAGATAGAGATCGACAGGATCACCGCGACAACGTCGGAGGAACGTTGAAAATCGCCGCTCTGGGATCTAGAGACCGAAGAGGAAGGTGGCCTGGAGGAACGTGGTGTTTCGAAAGTCGTCGGTGATTTCGTTTGCCGCCTCTCGACACCTTGAATCTACTAGGCGAAGGTGGTCGATCGCTGCGAAGGATTTCTCGCAACCTTGACCCACTGGGATCAATTCGCTTTTATGATTACAAGGCGTGCCATATGAACAATGCTGCTTCAACCGGAACCCTTGCACGTATTTCTGATCAATGGACAGAGAAGAGGGAACGGGAAGAAGTTTGTTTTTTTTTTTATCTGAACGGTGAATGGTGAACGTTGTGAAGAATCGTTCCTGTTTTCGTTTTCATTGTTCTACCAAAGTGTGCTCGCGATTTTTCCATCGGTTCTCGAACGATGTTACTCTGTGACCGGTTGGACATGATGATTTCGGTGTTGGTCGATTGAACAAGATCGAGATTACGAAATATATGTAGGACTTTTCAGTGACGAAACGTGAAGACAGCTGATGAAACTTCTACTATGCGAAGACATGACTCCTGGTGCTCTTCAAGGTACTTCATTCTTAAATTATTCGTATATTTAGGTTTGTTATACAGTATTTACTGTTCGTCGTCTCTGCTTTCGATCTGTAAGTTGGTTAACTGGTCGACGAGGACGTTGACTTCTTCTTGGAGTACGTTTAACCCTAGTGCGGTCTTCGGGTCTTTTTTGACCCGTCTTTTTATTTTTTTAATAAATTTTGCTGTTTCCAAGATTACGTTTCCTTAACGGTATGTTAAAAGTGTGTTGTCTAGGTTCGTACAGTGTGCTGGTAACAAAATTTGTTACACATAAAGTCTTCTTTGACCCAATTGTCACATTAAGTCAAGAATGATTCAAAGACCTTGAACGCACCAAGGTTAATATTAGTTTCACATGAACAGTAATAAGAACATTCTTAGGATACACTTGTTGCCTGATGTATTCAAACTGTTAGATCATTAGTCTCTCGTGATTCACCTACCAGCTGAACTATACAAATTAGCACGTCTATTGTCTACTTAACCGCCTGCCTTGCGATTTCTTAATCGCTGTTAGCTGTTTTCATGTAGCGTTAAGTAAAAGATAATCCAAGTATTGCATAGAATTTGCAATTTACCAATCGTCGATCTTAAGTTGAAACTGAAATTGGGGTTAAAGTGCAGCGAAGTTGTCACATCGTTGCGGTAATTAATTTGCATTAACGCACCACGAGTGTACGACTCGTCGTTGCAAGGCAAAGGGGTTTTTCCTCGCAATTTTCTGACTCACAGACTATGCTAATTATCCAGATCGCCGGATTGTCAACCCTTTCGAATTCTAATTTCTCCCCTGAATTATAATTTCTCTGCCTGACACTTGAGCGATTAAACAGATTTACAGCGGCTTTAGTGAATCATCGCGTATGATAATCTCACCAATTTGTCAGGATCAATATCTCGGAGGGGCTGAGGGCACTAAAAAGAGTTCGTTGTGACGCGCGATCGATGAGAGAGAAACGTTACATCGCGAACTCCCGCCGGTTTCGTGTTAAAGCGACACGATACTCGGCCGATTAAACTCTCCCCACGTTTATCCCCATTTCTCTCGTGTAACGCCCGTTATCGTTACTCGTGATTCATAAATTCTGTCAAAACTATCGGCTATCACTTCTGACTGTAAAAAGAAGAAAAAGGAATTTCATCGATTAACATTCCTGTTAACTTAAAGGAAAAGAAAGTGAATCGTTGGAGGAATTATTCGGGGATGTTTCCGCGTAAGAGGTTCTCGAATCGGAGAATTTTTCGGGGCTCCCGATCGGAGAAAAGTTGAAAAACGACGGCGGATAATGGCCGAGGGATACGATAAACTCGAGTAAAAGTAGACGATCGTATAGACACGGTTGGCACTCAGCCAATCATGATATCATGAATGTATGCATCACGCGTACTTGCTGTGTTTCCCAAATGAGCTTCCGTCATACGGGGGGAATACTTTCGTTTCACAATGAAAACGGTAAAACGTTACGCGTTCGCCTATTATTCTTTCTCAACAGTTCGATCCTCTTCGCCGATTAACAATACCTCGTTGTTACTTAACTCGTTGGGTACCTCTGCGTATCTTCTAATCTGTGATTATGACGGATATCGTTCGTGTTTTATGGCAATGAATCGAGCTTGCAGCTCGAGTGTCATGGATATTACGTACCCATGTTTGTGCATTATGATATTGAAATATTAACGAAGAGAAAAAAGAGAAACTAAAAAAAAAAAAGACAATTTAACCCCGTGCGCTCACATTTTTCTCAATTCGATGTGCAAAATTTTCTGGTTTCTTTTACCGGGCGTATAGAGATAAGTTTCTCATTTATTTATAATTCAGCAACAGAATAGAAAGAATATCGCAATGTGGAAAGTGAAAGAAAATAATTCAACAAAATTGCAAAAAAGAAGACAATTTAACCCCATTACACTCACATTTTTCTCAACTTGATGCGCCAGAAATGATCAATTTTATTTATTCTTACCGAGCGTGTAGAAATAAGTTTCTCGTTTAAATTTTTGCCGTAGAATAGAAAGAGTAGCGCAATATGGAAAATGAAAGAAAATAATTTGAAAAAATTGCACTTTGTACAGTACTTGTACACGTGTAAAACACGGACACTCGCGTTAAGTTAGATCAAGTCAGGATTAATATTAATACCAAGAACGTCAAGAATAAGGGACCCAACACTCTCTACCAAAGACACATTAATATTCCTGTTACGTGCTCTATCACGCGGCGCAATGAACCAGTTAAAACGGCGAATCGTTTTAATCAACGCGAGTGTTTTCTTTTAATCGCTCCGAACGGAACGCATTATTCATACCGAGCTGTGCTCCACTAGTGTCGTAAACCAACCTTTCGTTAGACGATAACTTTAGAACAGTTACTCATCTTTCGCAGGGGAAAATGAATCATCCGATTTAACGCACGCGATCGAGATATCCCGCAGAATGTCGATTCTCCCTGTTGACCGTTCACAGTTTTCCCCGTGCACTCCTATCTTCTACTTTCTCCATTTCACCAGCCCTACGCGAATGGCTTTGAATGGTGTACCGAAATATCCGACGCCCTTCTGTCGTCCAACCTTTTCCTCTTCTTTTTGGACGAACGTGCGCGGAGAACGAAAAGCATCGAGCAAAAGGGTATGTTAACAGTCGAGATTGGCCGGAGACTGTTCGCCTTCGAGCCAGCAACTATTTCTGGGTCAATAGTTGCACAATCGAGCGATATTAACTCGGGATCATGGTCGTTCTGCTCGTATTAGTCATTTATGCGACTACTGGAAGATGATACACAGCGGTCAATTGCAACTTGCTTGTCTGGTACGCTCTGGAATTTGTTGTAACGGACACGGAGCTTTTTGGTACGTGATCTTGCACAGTTCTGTGGGATGTTAACCCTAGAGCGGTCTTCGTTTCGACTGTACACTTAAGACTTTTAGGTGAAAAAGGACCTAAGACCTTATGTGTAATCATTTTTCTTTCCAACGCGACATATGAACCTAGACGATAAACGTTTAAAATAATGTTAAGCGAAAATGACTAAAAATATAAAAAGGCGGTGGGTCAAAAAAGACCCGAAGACCGCTCTAGGGTTAAGGGCGAAAATGCGTGGACTCGTTCTGTACACGAGCAAACAGGTGGCGAATGCTAGTGTATTTCGTGTTCGACCTTTTTGCGCATTGATTTTGTACTCGATACTCTTTTTTTTTTTTTTTAATATAAGTATGTAATTGTAGGTTTTGTTTTTTATTTCGTTGGAGAATATGAATAATCTCGTGTCCGTTCGAGATCATTTGTAGACGCTGTTACAGTTAGGTGGTAGAGTTTATTCGAAATCAATGGAACTATTTAAGCGAAATTTGCCACTCCATTTTCCCCCATTTTTCACCGCTTCCTTTTCTATTTACTTCCCACCAGTGTTTATTTCGAAGACGGAAATCGTAAACTCGCTGACAGACCGTACTCTATGTTCCATCTATTTTTGAGAATAGTTTAGAGGATATTTTCGTACACACAGTACAATAATAAATAAAAGAGGTTGACTATAGTGTTAACAGAAAGGGCCTTGAGCTGTTGTTTTATTTCGTACAGACTGTAATTCGTTAAACTGAACACGTATCAAGTGTCAATACCAAATGTGCCCCCTTTTTCCCAAAAAACAAAATTATTCTGCTCGATCTTAAATGACAAATTAAAAAAAATTCGTCGAAATTCTGTCTTCGGGTCGTTTCTCACCCATTACATTCATATCTCTTCAAGAACTTCCGTAAATAAATAATTTGAAACACAATGTATCGTTTTTCTACAATAAACAACCTTGCAAATATCAAAACCTTGATATTACAAAAGATGCAACAACACATTTCTACATCTTCCAGATCCTCTGGTTACTCTATAAAGTTAAACGCGCGAATTTCTCGTACTCGGGTCACTTTTGACCCAGACTCCCGAAGTGTAGATAAAATCGAACGGAGGACCGCGGCAAGGTTAAGCGAAAGATAAGGGAATTCGTCGAAATTTTCATACGTCTCAATTGAAAACCACTCGAGAGAAGAAGTGATTAATTTTAGACGTGAGAACGTCTACCTCAGAAATCTCCGATGTTTGCCTGGAGCGTCACATTCGAAACCTCTCGACGTGAGATAAGATAGACACGAATCCGCGATATCAAACGAAATTCAAAGTTAACAAGAGGCCTGGAGTGTGTCGTGGAAAGGTAACAATAGCGTCGCTGGGTGCGAAAGGTGTGAATTATTAGCAGCCGGCCACGGAGGTGACAAATTCGTCGGTGACCTGGCCGGTGCGTGTGCGTTGTTCACGAGGGGTGAAAGGTGAATTTACGAGGATGCGGAAAAAGTGTGCGGTCGACGCGGAAAACGTGGAAATTATTAGTCACCGTTTTTGAAACGATAAAACGAGACTGGCGTTTACCGAGCATTACCGCGTGAAATTTCGTTATCTCGACTGTTTTATAACGGCCGATATTTCGCGCTATGATATATGCAGCGTCGTGAGATACCTTTGCTTCTTATCGTCGTCAAACATTTGCCACGGTGATGTGTCGCACAGAAATAATATAGTTTTTTTTTTTCTTCCTCTTCGGCGTTTTTCTTCTTATTTGTTTTAACGACTCTACCACTCTCCGAGCTCGACAAATATACTAGGGTTTCTAGTCAAGATTAAGAGAACTGTGGAACATTCTCTGGATACTTTTATTCGGTTTCTCGCCGATGCTAACGTAACTCGGTTTTGTCGTGAGATAATTGAGGAACAAGATGTGTAATTACGCGTTTCGTGTTTTATGGAAGATAGGAGAAAGATATTACGCGTGTATCAGATGTTTCAAAACTATTGCTGTGATGAAAAGATCAAGAAATTTAGAAAATTTTTGACGAGGGAAAAGTAACTTGCGAGTAATTTTTTCATAAATTTCATACTTTGTAATTATATATTGGTGTGAACCTTGAAAGGAAGCAAAACATTTTTTTTTACTTTTGAAATTTAATACTTTTTAACTACACACTGCTTAAAAATAATACAGAACAATCATTTTGGTAAAAAAATATAGTTTTCATTTTTCACCTTTTTTCTTCCACTCTGTATTTATTCCTTACATTTGTTTAATATTACAACAAAAAATGTCATATTTAAGTGTACGTCTACCACAACTTTTTAGTCTCTACTTAAATTCCATCACCCAAATAAAATTTACATACACATACCGACCAAATGTTTCAAATCACATTGCACTGAAAATTGCACAAAAGTTTCCAGAAAAAGAGTTAGCAATTTGAACAACTTTCCAACGAATTTTTTATCACTGAAATCAATCGAAGCGAGGTGAAGTGCTATTGATCTCCCACAACACGATTTTCAGTTCCACAAAAATATTAGCAGCAGATTCAATATTAACGGAAATTGGCAAGTGGTTCCAAACTTCTGACCGATAGTGCATATGCTTCTTTACCAAACTTTCACCAACTTCCGTACTACTTCGTTATTCCAACGTTTCTATTATCGATACACCTTAGTTACAAATCGACGATACCTATATCTACCCTTACGCATCACGTGATATCAGGGCGTAATTTTTTTCTCGGCGTCAGGACGCCCGGAACTGGGACACTGTACCGATTCGAGGCACGACGAGAGACCGCTAAAACACAGAACTTGCATTGATTTCCACGAGCGTATGCGAACTGAAACAATGTTGTGCATGTAAATTAACCCCACGACGACCTCCGTATCTCATGCAGACCGTGCATTTTTCACATGTCGTCAACGTTGGAAGAAGATAGGAGCACATGTGCAATCTTTTTTTTTTCTTCTTTCTTTATTCTTTCGTGTTCGGTTCAATTGTAATCCTATGCGTTTCCCCGATTGCTCATCTTCACGGGTGTCGTTACGTTTCACAATTTTCTCCGCTGTAGCCCTACCCATTTCCACTGGCGCGTTATCCTATGAGCAAAAGGGGCAATTGCACCAACGAGAGGGGCCCCAAGCCAATCTTTCATA
>NW_017100174.1:562943-572303 GCF_001263275.1 Habropoda laboriosa
ATGTCGAAAGTTAAAAATTGCGGTAATTATTTGCGAAAATTTTTTGCCATTTAACCATTTGCACTCTTTGAGGCGACTAAGAAGCGACGTTATATTTACCATTAGAGGCAACTCTAAGGATGATATTTTCCAAGACAGCAGGTCTATGGACCTCCGTGAATTGTTCACTGCATGTTTAGAGATCTCAGCGGTGAAGTATAGGGTTATCCAAATTGAGTGTCAGATCTTCAAGTTGAAGTAAAACGCAAAGTATTTGAGATTTGTATGGTTTCTTTATTTTAACACAAAGTCTACTCTACGACATTAATTACGAAAGACAATATCGTTCAAGTGGCTTTTTTTCACGAGCCCGATACGTTTGGCCCAATTTTCCAGTACATTTTCACATAACTGAAATTCAATTTCATTAATGGCGGCTGCGATATTGTTTTTCAGCTCGTCAATAGTCTTCGGATTATTAGCGTAGACTTTACTTTTCAAGAATCCCCATAGAAAAAAGTCTAACGGTGTTAAATCGCACGATCTTGGTGGCCAATTGATGTCTCCTCCTCGTGAAATTACGCGTCCATTAAACATTTCCTTCAGCAGAGCAACTGTTTCCTTTGATGTGTGACATGTGGCACCGTCTTGTTTGAACCAGATATCGTCCACGTTCGTACTGTTCAATTTGGCCCTAAAGAAAGTGGTTATCATGTGACGATAACGCTGTTGGAAGATGTGACACTTAATTTGGATAACCCTACGGTTCGACAGAACCAACTTCGAATAAAAATATTAGTTTCAAAGAATTACGTTAATTTTTGCTACTTCCTTATAGAAAAAAGGGCCTTCGAGTGCAAACGGTTAACAGTTGTTCGAAATATTGATCCCCCAAAAACTGTCCGACTCCAACACTGTTCAACCCAAATTCAAATTTACCCGGTGCCTCACGAAGCTGTAACGCGCCACTTGCCCATTTCTCTTCCCTTTCTTTTCGCTGTTGTTTGTCGTAAATCAGAACCGGCAACAGATAGCCGGATCCACTCCGGTGCAGATTCGTTCTGGCGTGTTTCATCGTTCGTCGAAGATTAATGCTGCATTCGATCTGTTGATGGAACGTGCATTACGTATGCGCCGCGTGTCATCTTTGACATGTACGTATTACGCGAGAGTCGCGGTACAGATACATTCGCGCGACGAACGTCTCTGTGCTTTGTTGGATCGCGTCGAGAAAGGAAAAGTCGGATAGGAAACGCGCACGAAGAAGGAAAAACGAGCGATCGTAGAGGATCAACTTAACTCGCGATCTGGTTTTTTTCGTGTATAGAGAGACGATCGAGCGTGTTCGATGTTCGAACGTGTGTCGTTTCCCTTTTCACTGGATAACTGGATCGCCTTGAATCACACTTCGTTGGTGTGTAGCAGAAATTAAGTTGTCATCGAACGATTAATCTCGTGTAATTTTGAGTTTGCGGTGGTGGGAAGCGTGTTCGTTGTGTATCAGGAAGATAACGTAACGATGAACTTAATAAAAATTGGTTCGATTTTGGGGCTGCTATCAAACCTTGAAAGGTTTTAACATTAGAGGCTGGGTCAAAAATGACCCATTAGCAAGTTTCTAAAAGAAGCGAATGTTCGATGCTAATGTTATCGTTTGTAACTTTCAGACTTTGTTTTCTATATTATACTTCTATTTGCATCGATACCTAACCTAATTTTTCAATCACATGTTAGCTACATGAAAATTCATTTTTGGAAAGTCGCTAATGGGTCATTTTTGACCCTGTCAAACTTACCAGTGTTAAAAGAAATTATTTTCATTTCAAAAATTGTAGGCATATAGTATATTACAATCGTATAATAAATATTCATTCGCACTAAAAATTTTCACCACGATTTTCAACACACGATTCATTAGAAATCTCGAAATTTTTATTCATTATCTAATTCGAATTTAATTTCTAATCGATAATTTTCTCGAATCAGAAAATTCGAATTTTTCTACGCATCGACCCAAAGTAAAGTACAAGTAAATTGTAACGAAGTAAGTTAGGAAAGAAAATGACATTAAACCACGGAAATAAAATAGAGGTGACTCGTTCTTTCGATTATTTCGCCTTACTTATCCTCTTGTTTGCTTATCTGTTTATCGTTAACCTTGTTATTGTGTCGATTTCGTCGTGTTCTCCATTCATTCGTCGTGACTGGTGTTACATCGACGGTTGGTCGGTATAGGATTCATTGGCTCTGGTCGTAAATTGCTGCCGTTCCTCAATTACATCTTAACCGTTCCTATCATCCTGTTGAAAACGCGATCGATTTCTCGTTATCCCCTTTCGAAATACGTTCATTCACCATTTCAAATATTTGATCGCACGAACAAAGAGAGTCTCGAGGTATTGATCGAGGGCTCTGTAACTTCTTACGACCGTTACTAATAATACGTGGCCCACCTTACAAAGCCTCTCCGCTGAAGCCGCGTTCTTTGTTTTAATGGCTGTTGATGCAAAAGTGAAGTTGTAACCGGTCTCACCAGCTATTATAAGTACTATACCCGTCCATTTATTTACGATGTCCTTTATTACGGGCAATTTTATTTCGGGAATTTCCAGGTGAGTTGCTTGCTCGGCTAACTTTTATCACAGCGGAGAAGAATGGGCTGTTGCGATAAATTTGTCACACTCGCTCTTGAATCAGATAGAAGGAAATTAATAGATAGATACTTGGGAGAGATATTGTAGCTGTGAAAGACACAGAAGTTGTTCGAAAGTTACGAGGGAACATCTCGAAGTGATAATCACCGATTTTGATCAAACTTTGGTGTATCGAAGTTCTCGAAAAAATATTCAACGTGTATGGGATGAAAATCGTCGTCGAAGATGAGGGTGATAAATATGTTTGGTCAAACTTATTTATTATTTATTATTTTCAATTTTGCAAATTATAATTTTTTTTGTAAATTACAAATTTACGAATTACAAATTTGCGAATTACAAACTTACGAATTACAAATTTGGAAATTGCAAATTTACAAATTATTATTTTTGTAATTTTAATGATGGGGGTAATAAAAATATTTGATTTAATATCTGGAAAACTATTGGAGACAGAGGAATAGCGTAAATTGGCGAATTTTGTATTTTTCCTAAAATTTAGAAAATGAAAGGATAAATAATTTTTGAAATATTAAATCAGATATTTTTATTACTCCCATCTTCAAAATTAAAAAAAAATAATAATTTGTAAATTTGTAATTTGTAAAAAAATAATAAATAGTTTGGACCAAATTTCCTCATATTTGACAATTGATTGACAATAAAAAAGAAATACGTGTCAAGTATTTCTTCGAGTACTACCGTACACCAAAGTTTCGTCAATATCGGTGATTATCACTTCGAGCTGTTCCCTTGTTAGTACCATTTCTTCAAGTCTTCTTCCCACCGTAACCCTTTGGTGACCGAATTTTCTCCTTCGACAATTTCTTATCTATTTCTCGATCGTCGCCTGTAACAAACACCAAATTGAGACCAATTCTTATTCCACTGTTCTACAAACAACTAAATCTCAATTTTTCTATTCTATAGTTATAAAAGTCTGTTCTCGAAAAGATTTCATACTTAAAAAATCCATTTAGCCAATCCGTAATAGAATTCCCGCTATAAAAACCATGATCCATCAGAAGTCGTAAAAATGTATCGTCCAGGTGCACCACCTATTCAAATTAGAAGATAAAAAGCACGCTTATCGTAACGTTTAGGTAAGAAAAGTAACGATTCACGTTCCTCGAGTAACTAATGTTTCCATTAATATTTATAAGTGTGAATGTGGAAAGTGCAATTAATCACCGGTGGAGGTATATCGCAATGGTGTAAAAATGGGTTGAAAAGTGAATTGCACTGTGGTATACGAGCGTGCTAAAATCTATTGCAACGCTCGCAAAGCCTCAAGTTGAAGAGATTTCATTCCGCACACGGCGTACCCGGCGTTAACTCAATTAGCATCCCAGGGAGGATAAAGCATACGTTAAACTCTCATTCATGCCGATAGCTAAAACCTTCGAACGTCATCGCAAACAATCTGTGATACGAACATCAAACAAATCCCAAAAATAACAACCACCGGCGCGATTTTTCTTCCCGTACGAGCCGCCATTTTGAACGTTCGAAAGAATCTTCCACCGGAAATGTCCAAATAACACGAAATCGTGCTCTTGCAACCGAAACGTAACGCTGGTTCCTGATAGAAAATAAAACTTTACGTCTGTCACTTAACACAGATGCTTAAATATAAAAAAAAAGGGAAAAAAATGGCGAAGATGTAACATATCAGATAGTTTATAGCGAGTGTAAAGGTCGAGATCCATCGATTATAAAACCCACTCGATTGTAAAGTCCAATTTTCCATTTCGTACTTATGTCATCGCGTTCTGCCTTGCAACTTTTTTTATCGTCGCGAAAAATCAAATGTAATACTAGTTTCACTGCGATACACGCGAAGAAGTGCAGAAATAGAGGAGTTTGATTACCTCATTTTTGTTATTCTTTCTTCGTACGAAGGATAAATGAAACTTCGGCATTTGCTGTATTTACTCAGCGAATTTTATCAATTTCGAAAATACTTCGAATAACAGAGTAATTCGATCTGCTCTATTACTCACGTTATCTATTTTTGTTACCTTCAAATGGTAAGCAAGTGTCATTTTTAAAAATCGTAAAAGATTTAAGAAATTTAGAAAAAAAATTTATAAAAGTTCCTGTAGGGATGCGAAAAGATCCAAGCGGCGCGACAGCGCTCCTTTTATTCTGTGTCGAAAAATGCTAAGCAGCGCGATAGCGCTTCTTTTATAATAGGTAACAACGAAATACAAAATGTATTACTTGGATTACTTATGTACAAAAAAAGTAGCAAAGCGACGTACATGCGTCTGAAAAGTTGAGCGCGTTTCGTCAGATTGTGAGTGCGCCGTCAGTTGTCCGTATCGTTCAAATGCGCTGGGTTTTTTCGACATGAAATCTGAAGAGCGCGAAAGCGGCGCGTGGGACTCAAACGGTTAAACATTCCAAATAATATTCCACTGTCCAGCAATTTTTTTTTAGTCGAGAAAACTGACATTCGTTACTGATTAGTTTCCTAGAAGTCAATACCTTTGCCACCTAGCTAGGACAAATTATATCAGGCTTACGAAGTGTAGTATAAAATTTATTCCCGCAATTAGACGTACACTTTTCATCCAATGACTCAGCTTTCAAGAATAATCGATAAAAAAGGGCGAGAAAAAAAAAAAGAAAGAGTAGAAAATGAAAGGAAAATTTATGGACACGCGTGACACGAAATTTTTCGGCAGGAACACATTTTACGCGAGCATCGTTGGAATTTTCGGAAGTGACCCGACAAAAGGCCGCTGTTAAACATCGATTAACGCCGCCTTCGTTGATAAGGTTGCCAGCCCGTAGAGATCCTCCTGTCGTGTACCTTTTATCGGGGTCACGAATACACGGGGAGGGAATGAAAAATGCCCGTCGATGAGGAGAAACTCTCCCGTTGGTCAGTGTCGTTAGGCGGCACGATCTACCTTTTGTTAATCGCGACAGGTGCGATCCACACTCGCGTTGTATCCCTGCTTTGCCGTCCACCTCGTGACAATGTAAAGCTTCTAATACCGAAATTACCTTAAACCGGTGTTCAAAGCGGTCGACACTTTTAGACTGCTAATCTTGACGTTGTTTTCACGGAACCAAGACTTTATAAGCTTCTTTTTCTTTGTTTCTTTTTTCTTTATAGCCGACGGTCTGATTTAAAAAAAAGAAAAGGCGAACGAAGTTTAACGTAGCCGGTAGAAATAATTAGCCGTGTCGCGTGTCGTAATGTACAAATAACTTTTTATAGACTTTTATCTCATTTTCTCAGATCGATTGATTCGAACGATAAAAAATTCTCAAAGTCGTTGATTTTTTTCTGTAAATTGCAATGCTCGGTGATTCCAAACTTTTGGCCGGTAGTGTACATGTAGGACGGTCTAGCGCAGCGGTAGCTAGACAAAAGTTGCCGAAAGATGACGGCCGTGCGTGTGTGAGCGGTGTGTTGGTCGAGGCGCGAGACGAGCGAAAGAGACAGTCGTAAGTGGCCACCGAGTCGTTTGTATCTTTTATTTTGTTTTTCTATTTTCTTTATTAACCCTTCGACTGCTATGGGCGCATATATGCGTCCAGCAAAGGCTATCAGTGTGGCCTATGGACGCATATTTGCGCCTGGCGAAGGCTATCAGTGTGGCCTATGGACGCATATTCGCGCCCGGCGAAGGCTTTGGATGTTTATTATCGTCTCGTATGTATGTTCGGTAATTGTTTCTGTCGCATATGTGCAACACTCGCAGAAACCACATACCTCGTTGCTTAACAACGAGAAAAAAACAAAATCTTGTTTATTTCGCCAGTCATTCTCTGTATCTTAAACTCGTTTCATCTGTAGCCATACAGTTGTGATTGTTGCATTAGCATATTGGTGAATAAACAGTATATATTGAAAATAAAAAATGTTCGGATTCGTTTTGGAGTAGACAAAGTAATAGTAATTGGATTGTGTACTATATTATAATGTGTTAGTACGCCACCGACGTGATCCATACTGCGCGAAAAAGTTTTCAGTCCCCAGCGATCGCATCCGAGGGCCGTATGCCGCTCACGCGAAGCGCTTCAACTTAGAACAGCTCGCAGTCAAAGGGTTCAATCTTACAACGTTGACCCGTTGTTGCTCCCTTCTCCCTGTTCACATCCTACATATATATCAACTTGTACCCGCAGATTGTAGTAATCTGTCTGGCTATCATGCCATTCAAACGCATTGATTCCAATCAACCGGTGTTCCAATGAATCACCGCTGACCCGTGACATTTTACGCGAAATGGAACGATTTCGGTTCGATATCTCGGGGACAAAAGAACCAAGCTCGACAAGGAAATAGAACTTACGAAGAATTCATCACTGTCGTAATTTCTTCCTGTTTAACACTATCAATGCTAACTTTCTCATACCTGCACCCTTCTTTTCGATCAGGATGTGAACGTTTAACAACTAAAATACGGATGTTTATGGAAATTGTAGCATAGGAAAATATGCAAAATACGCGAGAGAGTAACTTTACAACCTTTCCCGACAAATACCATAGTATACCAATTGATCTATGGCTTAGTGTTATTGTTCACGCATTCTAAGAGATTCTAACGTTACTCCCGTGTAATTTGCATATTTTCGTATGTTATAATTGCATAAACATCCGTAGTTTAGTCATCACGATCGATACTAATGCGTCATGCTAGTGTGTGACGCACCTCTTTGCATGGAGGACAATCAATTGTCGTCGATAAGATAAATAGATGCAGTCTCTTCCGCATTTAGCAACAATGTTCCTTTTCTGGTACAAAGAGTGTCGATTCAACGGGGGAAATATCGAAGTGAAAATCTGAAAAAAGAGGAGAGGGAAGGGAAAATATCGAAGGGATGGGAATCGCCAGAGGGATAAGAGTAATAAGCGTATTTGGTCAAAATCATTTATCATTTCCTATTTTTCAAATTTGTTGTTGGAAAATACAGAATTCGTTAATTTTCACTATTCCTCTGTCTTTAATAGTTGTCGAGATATTAAATCAAATATTTTTATTACCCCCGTCTTCGAAATTGCAAAAATAATAATTTGTAAATTTGTGATTCGTAAAATATAGTAATTTGTAAATTTGTAATTTGAAAATTTGTGATTTATAAAAAAATTATAATTTGAAAAATTAGAAATTATGTATATATAATTTTGACCAAATATGTTTATTACCCTCATCTTTGAGGACTATTCTCACCCCTTCAGTGCGAACGATCGCCAATACAAAAAAATACGCATAAAATATTTTTTCGAAAACTAGCATATACCAAATTTTCATCAAAATCGGTGATTATCACTTCGAAATCTTCCCTTACTACCTCGCTTACCGCATTTTAATAGTGCACACGTTAAAAATCACATATTGACTGAAATTATTAAAATTTAAACATGTTCCGCAACGATATGATTTCTCGTTCGTTTATCCTTTATTCGTGCCTCGAGGAAGTTCTTATTAAAAAAATAACAGCAACATCGACTTATTACCGACACGAATCGTCGCTGTTATAACAATCGATGGACACAGGAAAAAGTTTCGTAAGTTCATCGGTGACACTCCCTTTTTTCTATTTTTTACACACGGACACGTCAGATTTGTTAAAACTTCCTCGCTGAAATCAAGGATATCGTGCATACGCGATAAGATTGCGGGCATCGCGACTTCACTTCGATTCACCGCTAAGCTTATTTGTTCTTATGGATCAGACGTGTATAGCTTTGACCCGTTGTCCTTCGTCTTTCGTATCAGATATGGTGTAACAGTTGTGTAGCTGGTTGTGAGAGTAAACGGTCCAATTGCACGATCCATTGTTGCAACGATTTAAGAAAAAAACGTAAAAAAGGTGGGAAATCTTGTAACACCAGATTTTTTATTTAGATTATTTTCATTAACATTAAGGAAATGTCGTGGGTTATTTTCATTGCGGAAAATGTGAAATGAAATTGATGAAATCGCGATAGGATTTGTTTTTTTCTTTATTCATGTGATTTTTCCCTAAATGGAAAATATACCGTTGAAATATTTACGACGGTGTTTTAGTTTAATGGTAGAAATGCCAGTTAATTGGCAAAGATTTCTTGATAAGAGCATTTAGCTTGCACCATTTTTAAATCGATTTATTGAAGCATTGTAAGGGAAACACGAGAATCGTGTTATAGTTCTGGCATAACAATATCATTTAATTGTGTACTCTAGTTTTCTATGCACAAAGAGAATTAATCGTTGAAGGTCTACTGTATAAATTTACTGTGATTTGTACTTTATTGTTTTATGCGTAGATTTATTTCTAACAAAAATGAATATCAAAGAGCTTTAAGTATGTACAATTTCTCTGAAAAATATTGTTTAATATATTTTAAGTATTATGAATATTTAATAATATTTTAAAATTAATATTTGAACATTCAATATATTATGGATATTTAAGATATTATGAATATGAATATTATGAACATTATGCAATGAAAAATATTAATTTTTGCCAAGCGTCTGAATATTTATGTGACATAATAAATGGACGTAATTTCTGTTAGCTTGTGTTACAATGTCATATAGGAAAATGCATTAAACCAACAATACGTAAACTACAATAAATGATGTTTTACTACAAAAAAGAATCACCTCAATCTCTTTACAATTAACCGAAATATGTCATTAAAAAGATAAGCTTCCATAGTGTCTAAATATTTTTGGCAGTAATTGTACATCACAAACATTCCCAAAAAGCTACTATG
>NW_017100174.1:572579-610628 GCF_001263275.1 Habropoda laboriosa
AAATGAATGTTTTAAATTTCACTAAAATTAATTTTGTTATAATTAATTAAAAACTAATATTTAATTGGACGTTTATTCATTTGCTGTTGCAGCGTGTGCTCGCAAAGTTCCGTGCGGGAGGGAGTAGGTGAGACTTGGCGACGGGTAGGAGGGGTGTTCTCGGACACCAAAAGCTGGGGCACCCTGACGAGGAGGTCCTGGAGGAGGAGGTGGCTCGTAGGAGAGAGGAAAGAAAGGAGGTGACCATCCACCCCACATGGACGCCACCCCCAAAGGACCCTCCGTACCCCCCACACCGGATATCCTGTTACCATTATTTAGCCGCAGAATATCCAACCTGAACGTAAGGGCGCCATTCATTGTCCTGCATCCTCGTCAACGTTCCCGTCGAATATCGGGACGTACCTCGCCGCTTGATGCTCCTCGTACGACGGAAACGACCACCTACGCGTCATCGTTATCTTACACGTGCCTCAATTTCTCTCGTATTTTTCATCGTAAATTGAAACAATTCCCGATTCTACAATATCACCACGTACACGGTGATATTGGTGAACCGGTTCGTTCGCGAAAAAAGAACGATCTAAAGAACTACACAGGAACAACAACAACGTCGTCGATACTGACATCGAGAAACGCCAGTCGTTCCTGGTGTCCATTGACGAGGACCATCGTTCGAACAAGAACAACAACAGCATCAAAAAGAAGAATAGACGTACCAACGTACGCAGGAATAATATTCTCAACGTACGGTGGCAGCAAGTCCTTTTTTACCCACACTTTTACACCACGGCGGTCGTGCCGTAAATTTGATGCATTTTTTACGACACCGGTCGTTGCGAATCGTCGCCGAGCCGGGAAAGTACTTTTAAGAGGAGTCACCTTCCACGCGAAACATATCCACAGACTACTACTCCGTCCAAAAGCGCCTAACTACGAGCTGCAGCCTAATAGACCACGCAAACAATGTCGCGCAGTGCTGCCACGCGTCCTATGCAAGGTGAGTAGTACTCATTAAATTGATTACCGATGCACTTCTGTGAACGGAGAACCGTCAGGTAACTCTCCGACGCCGGCTGATGTAATCTTATTATGATCGGTTCGTTTATATTCGATCAATGATTCTCATTTTAAACTATGTTTTATCGTATGTAAGTCGAGAAACGTATCTTGAATACGAGTACTAAGATGTGTACGCTTAACCCGTGATTTATGCGGTTGGTTAGTACATACCTCGTAAATCGAGATTATCTTTTTATGAAAAATGACAAGTACACAACATATTTCTTTCTGTTTAATAACTCCACACTATCGCGGGTAAACAATGAGAAAATTGTGCAAAACTGAAGTAAATTAAACTTTGTCACATATTTGTAGGTTAAACAGAGAAACTGTGCGTAGTTTGAAGGTTAAGTGTACATGGAACATATGTTTTTATTAATAAATTTCTCCTGACACAATCTCATTGTCGTTTAAAGTTTACCCAATGATAATTAACTCCCTCTATGGAACATGCTCGATATCTGAATGGCATCGCGATCAACGAAAACATTGGGCGGCATGAATTTTCACGACTTAACTTCCTAACACGTGTTCGAATTCCGAAGGTTTACTCTTTCTGACAATCGCTAACGTAGCAATCCTCTTTACCCCCGAATGGTGGATGTTTCCCTGCAATACACGTTGCGGTGGTTGTTGCCTTGAAATTTCACGGCACCACCGGCGAGGTGACTCGTGGCGCCGTCAAGGGACGACGCCTCGAAGTCTCTCGACGATCATCGAACAATACCTCGTTCGACGACTCGGCTCTTCGTCGTGCTGTTCGAAGTGTAAAGCACGCTGTCGTGCAACGGCACCCTCGTGCAGTGCGTGAGAAATGTGATATAGATATACGCGGCAGTGCGACTTGCGAGATCACAGATCGTTTTCCGTACACGGTTACGCGTAATCTCGCGCTCAGAGGTGTCAGATGTAATGGTTATGGTGACGGCAGTGATGACAGTGGCAGAAAACATAGAATGCCGGTGTCGAAGTTCCACAATCGGTCGAAACGATAGACGGTGCCCGCCCAACATGCACCGCTTCATCGGTTTCCCGTGAAAATCGTCAAATATACACCGAGCTTGCCAGTGTCGTGTATCTCTCAATCGTCTACTAGGTTGCTGTCATCGACGACATTGTGCGGCACTCTGGTTCTGTGTGTGTGGATTTATATCTTCTCAGTTCGCTCCCATATTTCAAGAGAAGCATCTTTCATCGAACGTATTGATTAGCGTGGAAAGCGTTTCGAACGTTTTTAACGTGCGTGAAGCGAGTGTGAACGGTTTCTAGTTACGAGATTTACGTTAAACGGCCTCGATACGCTCGCTTACCAACGACGATCGTTATAACGACGTCGCCCTCGTCGACGCGGGCGCTTCGACCGCCCGTACCCTTGCACTGACAGCGAAAACAACGAGGTAACCTGATTCCCTTTAAAAGAAAACGAAGGTGGTACGATGCCGTAGAAAAGGATCATCTATATGTCTATTAATGTCGATAGAAGGAAATTAGGAGACGATATTATTGCGCATTTAGAGAATTATCGTTTATCCTACGAAACGACCAGGAATCGATACGATCAAACGTTATATGTCGATGACATTTAGTTACCAGATGCAGAGCCGGTAATCGGTCAGAATGATCAACGATACGAGACATCTGATAAGTACGAACGCTTACGTGAACATATGTCTATGAAACATTACTCGGTAGTCGTTTAGTAAATGTCCGCAGAAATATCATTTGCCTACCTGTTAGGATTGTCGAGCTCGTTGACAGATATTATATTTTAATTCGTATTGCGTTCTCTCCCTGTATCCGTTCGTACAATAAAAAAAAAAAAAAGAGCTTTTCCATAGACAATGATATTCGCTCGAACGGTTGCCTATTTATCGTCTATAGTCGTGCATTTAGAACACGGTCAGACGCGCGTTATTAAATTCTTTTCAAACGAGGTTAGTTGTCCATCTATTTTAGCATTTTATTAATGGTGTAATACAAAAGAAATGAAATGGGTGTAACGGACACTTGGGGATTGCCTCTCGAGCACCTTTGACGCTAGAGACGGCGCCCATTTAGCAATTTCCTAGGCAAATGTAAATCTACCCGTAAATGACTTCCTTGCGGTCGGTGTCAATGATTGTTACTGATATTCTTACTTTCTTATTATCCCCCATAACATGTTGAAATTATAGTCGCGAAAAATACGAGGATATTAAATTACATTTATTTTAAACATTTAAAAATTCCAATTGAAAAATACATTTTGCCAATATTTCGTCAGAAAATGAAGTATTAAGCATTTTTAATTACCTACGATCATGAAAATAGTCGAAAAATAGTTACAAATTCAATGCTTTGACAATACAGCAAACACTTTTTTACTACGTAAAAATACCCAATTTGAAATATCTCGAAATGAAACGTACATGACTTTAGTCACTTTTATTATAATTAGCACATGCGTATTTACAAATCCAAAAATTAGAACTTAAAAAACCTAGATTTTTAATCACGGTTAATGATAGTCGTAAATCGAATGCTAAACGCTTTAGCCCCATGAAGCACTTTCTTAATTGGTTGGTAATCGTTTTTCCTTCACGGATTTGAAGAAATTGAGTCATTACGGGGCGTTCAGCCCCAGGAAGCCGACATAGCTTTCCCTGCCTTGAAATATCGAAGTGGAACGCCACGAACGTTAGGGACGTCACGAAGAATAAATATTTCGTGCAATGTTATTAATTTACCTTGCGTATCCATTTCCATAAATGAATAGATGCCCGATGATAAACAAACTGGCACAACGTGACCGCTACACGCCATGATAGACTTAAAGAGCGTGAAAAAAATTATCTCAATCGTCCAAGTGTGCAATTTTAAGTGTCAATATCACAGAAATGAATATAATCTTTTATTTCAACTGTTATCTAATGAAATTTCCTCAAGAAATATAAAAAATGTGTTTTCATAACATTTAATTATATTTTTATCAATCTGATAATTACGTGATATTTTAACAATAACCGCGCACAAGTTGAAACAAACATCCCGTCGCGAAGGACTCGTTTGTACTTTTATGTATGTTTTCTTGTCGTTTCTTGTTTCAAGACTCGCTAAACTAGTTACAAGCGTTTGCAGCGCCGCGTGCACGTTAAATTCCGTTAAAATTTCTCTCATATACCAATGAGAAAAACTCACGGTTTGTGTAACCTCTTACGTTCGTCATTGGGATTGTGACCCCTTTTGTTTTCTGTCGCCCGATTCTTTGAGACTTTCCAAACACGACGCAACGTCTGCAGGTTCCCATTCTCATTAACATTTGACATTCCTTTTCGCCTGCAAAGGGGAAAAAGAAACTTTTTTTTTCCTTTCTATTTTCCTTGAGTCATCCACAAAAAAGAAACGGACATCGAGATCTTTATACCCTGCAGTCGCGACGTTGCAATTAAACGGATATTTCTCGTTGACATCGATAACTCGAACTGACTGGATCAGCGCCAACTATCGGATTTAAGACCGGCTGCTCCTAAGGTAAAACGTAAAAAGTTTGCAAATGGTGTTCGCCTCATCTTAGGGATGGCCTTTAGCGACGTTATCTTACATGCAGCCTGAAACGAGAATTATATAACAATTGTATAGGGTTGGAAAAGTCTTATGTTTCCAAGAGTCGATCGAACCGGCAAATATGACGTATTATTGGTTCTTCGTAATCGAAAGACTGCCAGGATAAATTAAATTTTCTTTTTCTTTTCATATATGTGTTGCACTGTTGGTAAAAAGTTTACTATACGTCACACACATTTCACGGATACTACTTAAAGCAAGAAGAAACTTGCAATTGGAATAACTTTTATGTTAATTGTTTTAGGATATAAGTATTTTAATTTTTTTTTTGTAAAAGATAAAAAATTACTTCGACTACTGTGCCCAAAACTTTCTTACGACAGTATATATGGTAAAAAGGTATCGAAGAAACTGTACCGTTATTCGGTGTTTCTTTTTTCGTTCGTTTTTAATGTAAATAGGTTTACGGGTGGCGCGGACACGATTTCTCATTTTTCCAAAACCAATTTACAATCTGCCGGAGAGAGTCCTCTCGAACTCGGGTTTATTTCTGAAGCGAAATAACGTAATAGAAAAAGGGCGTGGAAACGCGATATCCTGGGTTTTCCATTATCATTGAAGCAGTGAGAGACTATATATTTCAGGCAAATTTCAAGTGAATTGTGAAGAATCTCATTGCAGGTTTCGGTTGTGTTGTGTCGTAATTAATAGACGCTTGGTTAGGTACGATTTCAGTTAGAAATTTTTTTTAAAATTTTATACGTCTGTTAAAGTATAATTCATTCGATCTGCAGTATATTAACAACACATCGTACTAATGCGTCTCGTTTATTGAATTAATACCTCCATACGTTAAAAATAGAACATGGCGTTTTAAAAATGTTCGCCTAGCCTATGGCTGCTACCACGCAACAAGTAAAAGCAAAAAAAAAAATGACTTTTCATCCTATACACGACATACACACGAATACGAAAAGAAAGGAACGATAAAAGATTCGTGGAACGGTCGGTTGCCCCAAGCGTGTGGAACCCCATCATGTGTACATTTGTTTTTGCATCACTACATCGAGATTGCGCTTCGATTTCGTGCGGGCGAATATATCGAACGCATCCAGTACCAAGGAGAATTTCGAGGACAATCAGTTTACTGTTCGTATCGAAAGGTGGCGTAGCATAAAATCACATTAAGAAATCTTATAGTCGATCTGATTCACAGCCTTCGAAGGATATCAACACGAATTAAATACTAGCGAAGCGTTTCGGTGCGTGCGCCTACACGCGTTGTCCGATTTATTGTTCGGTAAACTATGCGCATGCGTACAACATCGAAATAGTTTCTCAGTGCTTCTACGTATAGAATAAATTTCGTGATGTACAAGTTAGCTATGTTATTACCGTAAAGACATTTTTCCTGAAAGCGTCAACAGAACAATTCTCACTGCCATTTGAGAACCACTGCGCCTTACGTAAGAGCCATTATCGTAGCTCACGTCTTAGGAGATCGGCTAGCGACGGCGGTCTTGCTCTTTTCTGCCATGGATTCCCTGGAAATCCCTGTATAGATCTAGACGCACCAAGAACCGCTAATATTTTCAGCAAGTACACATATACCGGATATTTTCGTTCATAGACGCCGAAAGCGGCTGGTCAAATGCGCGCTGACATCATTCGTGCATGCGGAATCAAGGACAAGCAAAGAAAACGTCGCTTTCGAAGTATTCGCTCTCGCGTGCTCCCTCTATCAACGGGGGGCATTGTTGGACTGGACCTTCTCCTTCTTCTTTCCTGTTTCTCCGTGCGTCTTTTTCAACCGGGGAAATCTTATCTGTCGAGTAGAAGTGCACATACATTTTCGTTATTTACCGTGCGGTGTATCGTAGCGCTCTGCACCTTTTATGTCATCGGGAATGACTGTGCAATTGAGACGTGCACGCAAGACCGTTCGAGACGGAAATTCATTTTCCGAGACACGCGAGTGTGTACCTCGATACACCTGATTTATTTCTTGCGTCATTTGGATAATAGTTCTTTTTTACCGAGCAAGTAAAGATCTTCGTCATTGGTTTACGTCATTTTGCAATCAGGTTTCTCGGGATATATTTTTGTAGGAGATCAGAGATTTCGAAATAAATTTTCTATAGCTATAAATATAATCGTTGGAATTTCTACAACTTGTATATTTCGAAGATTTTTAATTTTTATTTTCCATAGGTAAATGCGATATTGTTTGAATTAACAATAATGTGTGCAAAGATTTATATTTTTGGTAGTCCAATACCATGTTGTTGATAACAAGTTTCAAGAATAGGTTACCGTGGTCCCATTCATGTATATGTACTTATGTTAGAAAACAATGTTCCGTTTAATTTTCTCTATTAACGTCGAAGTCTGAAATTTCCTGATAATAAATTAAATATATCGATCCCTTGTAACTGAGCGATGTACCCACATGTCATGCAACAAGTACAAAATTTATACGTAACCGCACACACAAGTACGACGCAACGTCTTCGTGCATACGTGTGTAGTACCTGCGTTCCCTATTCATTTTCCATATAAAGTTAACGATTTAATCGAGAAACAATTTCTCGAGATAATTGCATCACTTGTCTTCTAGTAATTAACTAAATATTTTATCTACGAACTAAATCCTAATCTGAAGAGTAGGATACGTTAACTATGTCCAACATCGTTTCGAGTACAAGCGACTATCCTCTTCTAACCTAAATTTCCCGAGAATCAATCATGACAGGGAACGGAAAAGGAACGTCATGCTACTCTTATTTTCGAATGTATTTTTAAACAGGAATAAAAGTAAATTCGTCCGTCCCAGGTTAATGTGCTAATAACGCGCCTGTTTTTTGAAACGAGAATAACATGATATTTCTGACTTGTGCTTCATCGACGTATCACCAGACGATCGAGCAATTCGATCTTTTTAACGTTAACGGTATACAACATCGTTTTCTAATTTCCACCCACGTATCGACATTAAAGACACCTTACGAGTGAACGGAAAAGTAAATGAATCCTTGCATATGCACGCAGGATCACGTGACAGGAACGATTTCTTTACAGAAACCCCCTTGAACCACATAGGAAGCCCGCGGTGACCGCTAGGGACCTCTCGAAACTCGCGCCTTCTTACAGTGCCCCCTTCAACGATCTGAAATGTTACGAGCTTTCGTCTCAAAAACATTGCCTCGGTACTGTCACGTGACACCAGTCCAAAACGCTCGTCTCCCTCTCCTTGCTTCTGTAGAAGTAAACAACAGGAACGCGGAATCACGCTGCGACCCCGTAAACAACGGTTATAACCAATCTGGCCAACTTCTCGCAGATTAATTACCACCATCGTGCGAAACGCAAACATACGTGGAATAAGACGATCGAATTTTTCGATATCGTTTTCGTTCGAAAGTTATTTGACAGCGAACACCGAGATTCTTTCGAGGGAAAAGAGGAAAGAAAATAATTACATGGTATCGCTGGGAGAAAAATGTCGATTAAACGACGTGACCACCGGATGATTAGTGGAAACGCCATAATAAATAGGTATCGTGATTCAACGAAGACGAAGTTAACGGGCTAATGCCGTCCTGCACCTGCAATGATTCGCGAGGACGAAGAAGAGGAGGGATCCAGGTGGAAATATGTAAGAGGCGAGGCGGACAACGTCTCGTCGGCACGGCTAAAGTGCCACGAGGAAGAAGAGGTTGGCCTTATAGAAGGTTTATAGTTTGCGTAGGATAGACGATGAGCGTCGAGGTTGACACGCTGGAACTCGAGGTCTTCGAGGTGAGTCCTCCAATCCTCTCGAGGACACGACGAACGGAAGTCGCGCGATGACTTCGGCAAGAATACCGGGGAAAAAATGCTTGCCGGAAGTCGGAACTAATTAGTGTGAGGGCGCTGGTAGAGCGTATGCTAGTCTTTGGTAATACAATGAAATGATCGTTATTTTATATACATATACATATTCCAATTACATGATCGTCGTGTGACACGTTTTCCCCATTGAAATCAGCACTTGCTTTATATTGATTAAATATTAAAAATAGCATAATCGAGCATAACGATGGAAATTAATTTTGTATAAATATCGTAATGTGCTTTTGGGGTTGTATCGTATGCTTCATTTCGTTTGTATTATATATCAGCCATGTGTATTATACAGAATTTTTCGTATTCGAATATATGTTGCTATTATTAATTGATAAAACCAGCGTAATGTAATTTTTAAGAAGTAGTTAAAAGTTGAGCTTTCTTGGTCGTTAAAAGCTTGTATGTTTTTTGAACATCTTCATTGGATTTCCGTTCGCTGGCTCTCGTGTGCCGTTTGGCGATCAATGCACTTCTTACGTGGTTCCCTAACGTGTATCAAGTTACCCCATAAAATTAGAAACACTGCAACTAAACCTCCCAACTGCGTTTCTCTCTGATCTTACGAATTACGATTTAATTACGAATATGTCTGATTCGATTTTTTTTCATTTGATTTTTTTTTTTTTTTTACATTAAAAGCAAAATTTTTTTTAATGTCAAAAAAGTATTCTACGACGTTTCATTCAGCTTCGAAGAATCTCATTGTGTATCATAAATTTGATAGGAGTCTTTGAAATGTAAGCATTGCACACTGTCTCTGTGTTATACCGTATGCAGCAGTAAGTGTTTACGTATCCCGATACTGAGGAAGTCCCATAAATTTCCGTCGTCTTACGGGTGTTTATGTATCTAACACATTGCGCGAATGCGTATTTGCCTCGTACGCAGTTTTCAGAAGAAAAATACAGGAAAGAGAATAAAGTGACTCGTAAGTGTACACAAATCCTATCGCCAATAGCAAATGAGAAAAGGGAAAGGATGTGTGTAATGGCGATGCATTGCAACTTCTAAAATTATTTCATGGATAGTGATTTTATTGACACACTTGAAGACATTGCGTTTGCTTTACCGTTGAATAAGACATTTTAATACTGAATTCGTTATTAATATAAAATACGAACTCAGAACATCAGATATAATAATTAAAATGAAAAGAGAGGAGTACATTATATAGAAGTATGTATGTGAAACGTACAACGGTTCGCTTAGACATATATTAACCCGCAGTCGGTATATGATGCAGTCTACCGTAGATATGTGCATGAAGTCTGTTTTCTTTTTCTACTTTTTTTTTCTTTCTTTAACGGACGGAATAATATTTCGGAATAAGGTCATTTTGTTATTCCTTTTTGCTGGTGCAGAAGGAAACAAGTTCGATGGAAAAAATTGGAGTGCTTTTATGAAACCAACGGTTTACGAAAATATTTTTTTTTTTATGTTTCTTTTTACTGACCAAAATCGATAATTTTTTTTTTATGTAAAATGGTACTTTATTCTTGCAAAAAAATATTAAGGTATAAATATTTTGTAAATTTAGCAGTTTTTCGTTCGTACGAAAGTCCAAGAAAGAATTGAGCGTTCTATTTTTAACTATCTTGTATATTTTTTAATTGGACCATCTGTTCTTGTTACTTCTTAATAAGCACAATGAACGAAATAATTGCCAGCATAGTGGTCAAATTTGTTTCACGCAGCCCTAATAATTTGACCGATAAATATATGTCAATGCGACCATGTGCGCCAACCATACATAGCACAACGTTCAAGGTAATCGTCGGAATCCGATTAATGAAGGTACAAATTGCTGCGCCAGTGGAATCCTTACGTGGCACCGTACAATTTTCCAAATTTAAAAACAGATCGAACGAAGGAAATTTAAACGCCTCTTCTAAAATCGATTAAACTTTAAAATTAAATTTTTATTTGAAACGATTAATTAAAGTCATCTGTAGGTTATGTAAAAATTGTGAGAAAATACACTTTAAAGTGAAAAATAGGTGTGTCGGTAAAGCGTCAGTTAGTTAAACCGAAGGTCCCGAGTTCAAATCTTCGTTGTATCGCGGATGGCTTTTTCATCGTTTATTCCCCCATTAATTTTTCACGCAAGTTAATCTTGTTGCATATGAATATGACCATTATATGTAACATAAACCAGCTTGCAAGAATAAACATTTGAGGGATTTGAACGTCTTGATCATTATTATACAAGATAGTTAAGCATACCTCGAACAATTTTTTAATTGGATTACATGCTGGTAGTACAAGTCGATTCAGAGATTTATTACCATTCACAAGTACTGTGTTTCAACATTATCGTATACACTTTTAATGTGTTTCACGACTTATAAATTTCTATTACCATAAAAAAAAAAAATGATTTAACTCGAGGGAGAGAGAGAGTAAAAGCAACGTAAAAATAGTAATTTGAAATTTGAACATTTATATTTATACTGGTAAAAAATACTCGTAGGATAATTTCGACACATTAAAATTCAGCAGATTTTACCACACGTGCAACTACTATACAGGTTAAATCAGAAATATTACTGTGTCAAGTACACAATAGATCCACGATATTTACCATATTAAAAGCACGCGACTAATGGCTTCGACGGTACGCGTATAGATCGATTTAAACTCTGATCATTCTGTAGGACTACACTCCAACGAAAATCAGTTACCTCCGCTTTAAACGAAAATTCTGCCCATCTATAAATTTGAACCTACTAACCTCGATATTAGATCTCGAAACTGTATACACTAGATTTTGATCAATCTTCGACCTACATCAAATTTACATTAAAAATTACACTTATTATCACCGAAATAACCCTCTTTCTACGTCAATTATCGTTAACATACAAATTTTTTAAATTTTTATAGTGCAATTATAGATTTTTATTTGATCTCCAGGCGATTACGTTCAAATTGGCATTTATTTTTACCGACCGTAGGTATATATAGACTTCAATCCCTTTAAGATATAAAGACGTCCAGAAATCCGATTCCCTAATCGTCTTAAGCGGAGATTAAGAGGGGTGAAACGATGTCGTGGCAACGTATGAAATACGTACATATATCTTAACGGTGTATAATAATTCTCGATAAATGGCGTTAAGCACAGCGACTCGAACGGGCCTGTATAACACAATAAAGATCCGTTATAGCCACTCAACTTTACGGTCATCTGCGTATCGCGGCTTTATTGCAGACGCCGGAAAAGTCTGTCGACTTGTTTCACACACTGTCCGTGACACATTTTTGCGCGCGACCAAGCCAGAGCCATTCTACTATCCCGCACTTTTGAACCAGTTTTCAAATGCGACGCTTTCTGGAGCATCGACGCCGATATTTAATCATTTTTCTATACCCGTTGCACGAACACGACGTGCACCACTGGCCAGACAGAGGCTACTATACGGAAAGTGGAAAGTATCGATAATTTCTTACATGTGAAACAGACACGTACTTACTCATCGCGAATACGGACTGGTTCGATTCAGACAGAAGCACATGCTTTTCTTCTAGATTGTTTCCACTTGAAAGAGGCGTTATATCATTCTTTCATCAATTGAATCATAAGTGAATCATATTAATAAATTCCTTGGTGCAAAAGAAACGTAGGCGTTTTGGCTAAATTTTCGAACCGAATTAGAAATTTTGCTTTGCAAATATTAATCTAAAAATATCATTATCTCCGTTTCTTTGCGTTTTCGTAATTAAATATTTTTCTCAAATTTTTGTTAAAATTATTAATTTTTTTGTCATACGGAACAGTATTTTTATAGATAAATATTTTTCTCAAATTTTTGTCAAAATTATTAATTTTTTTGTTTTTTCACATATATATTTTACGCTTTTTAGGAATATTCGACGATATTTAACATACATTTTCCCATTGTCCTCGGAGATTTCATGAAATTTTCGAGATAGCGTTTCCCAGAGCGGCGATAGGGATTTAAATCGATCCTCTATCCGGTCGCGATCGAGAAAACGAATTCTCGAAAAGGACGCGTTCAGAAAACGCTAAATCCTCTTTGTACCCGGCATTTCTGCCTCTGGTTTCCTTTCGACAGAATAGATCTCCTGGTAGCCTGTGCATCGTCAGCTTGTTTTCCTTTCTCTTCGCCGCTGGGCAAACATCAGGGGAAAATAGAAATCGCTACCATTTAATGATTCACCACGAATACTGTTCGATTACTCTTGTTTAAATCTATTTAAATCCCTATTGAACTCTATTCCACTGAGATTCGATCCTTACGGGCGCGATGGCTTCCTCTTTGAATCGTCGCTCAGACGGAGAATACCGATTCCTTCTAATCGCTCCAAGGTATAAACTGGTTTAAAAGTGAACGATGAATATTCATGATCTATAATTATACCTTTTCCGCTCTTGCTCAACGCTTAGACGCTCTTACGTTTTACGGCACAGAGATGACAACTCTTTTTTGGACTGAATTCAAATTTAGAGAACGTTTCTAATTGTCACTTCTTCTTTTTCTCCTCTCTTCGTACTTTATAAACAAGAAGAAAGATTAATATCGGAATCGAACGAAAAGATCGATCGAAATAACTATCGTCGTAAAATAGGTGAAAATTAAAAAAGAAACTACTGTAAAATAATTCCTATTGAAAAAATAAAAGTACACAACTATCTTTGCCAGTCACATTTCGTACACACCGAAAAGGTTAAACTCGTACATGAATCTATAGATGAAACTTATCCGCATTACCCGCGGCACGTTCGCGTCAAAAGAGTCTAGAAAGAGGGTTAAGAATCGAGAAAAAGAGAGAGAGAGAGAGAGAACAAGAGTAGAAACAAAAAGAAAAACGACGAAATAGAGAGAAAGAAAAAAATAAAAGAAACAAGCACACAGGGAGCCACGAAAAAGGTGCATCGGGGTGTCCTCGACCAATCGTTAACGCCTCCACGGCGAAGCGTGTAACGCAATGCTGTCGTGTGACAATCAAGGTGAAGGACTGCGACGAGGCCGACAAAGTCTCGGTGGCGTGCACGACCACGAAATCGGACGTGGAAGATTGCCGGAAGGGATCGACGACCGCCACGTCTGTTTGCAACGACGAGGAGAACTCCGGTACTAGACGGAAGAAGAAGAAACGTCGAAAAATTCGGAAGAAGCAACATTTACAGCTGCAACAGCTGTCGCATGACCCGTCTATCGACAGCCAGCAGCAAGTGCACACGGTGGTGAATCTACCCTCGTCCTCGGACGAAGTCGAGGCAGTCGGCGAATGTTCAAAGAGGGACTCGTCCAGCAGCCTGGGTGGCACGAGCAGGCACAACACCCTTCGCGAATCGTTGCTCACCGTGTTGGGTAAATTGGTGATCTGGAAGGGCACCAGGTATCGCTCGACCACCGCTGCGTCCTCTTCATCCTCGGCGCCGCCGAATTCGCCGCCCGCTACCGAGTGCATCGGTCGTAGCACTTCCTTCTTTTCCAGCGGTGAGTCCCTCACAATTCGAGAATTTTCCATTTTTTCGACGATGGATGTAACATGCTTTCGAACGAGATGAGATTACTTGCAGCTCTTGAGATGATTTTTGTTACGATGGAGGTTATGTTAGGTTAGATTTTTTTCTTTTTTTAGATGATTGTTATAATGGAGGTTATGTTAGATTAGATTTTTTTCTTTTTTTAGATGATTCTTATAGTGGGAGTTATGTTAGGTTAGATTTCTTTTTAGGTTAATTAAGATTTTTTTGAGTTTCAACCCTACGCAGGCAAACATTTTTTTTACACCCGGTAGACAAGATGGGTCGTTTAGATCTAGGTCTAATTTTTTTACTGTTCTAGGCTTTAGAAAAATGTGAAAAAATTCTGAGACACTTATAAAAGACTCTACTACATTATAGAATCATTCGTTAAGTCACCTTTTTCAATAAAAATGAAAATTCGTTTCGAAGAAAAAATAGAAGAGTGAAATTTCGCTTGGGCCATTAATGACCCAGATTGCACGAAACATTTCTGAAGAAATTTTGCACTAACCTTTAACACTCGGCGGGCACTTTACGAGAACGCACCGTGAAAAATTTGAAAAATTAAATGCTTATAATTGTAACGGATTGTGACCTTATTTTGTAACAATAAAATCTATATTTTCAATAAATATCATTTGTTACTCTTTTTTGCGTTTATTTCAACATTATATGTTCATTTGTTAATAAGTCTTAATATTGCTCCGAGTTGCTGGTATTTATAGCCATAAAATACACCGAGTGTTAAAGGTTAACACGTTCGCTGCCACCGACGCAGCATATGCGGTCCAGAATGCGGCCCAGCGTGCTATCGATTTTCCGGTGGCAGTGGACGTGTTGAATTAATAAGGTACAGTAAAGAAAGGAATAGGTTTTCATCTGTAAAAACGTGTGTGAAATACAATTCGGTGAAAGATAGTAGATCTACTCGATCAATTGATAATGGGTTTGAAAGAGTAAAATTAGCAAGTATCGGACAGAAAGGTAGTTCTTTTAAAAGGAATCACTTCAGTTGAAAGTTTAAATTAAGATCCACGAATTCTCTATGAAGGTGTTATAGCTAAAAGCTTATTTGATCACGATATTATCCTATAATCGGATTTGTGATTCGACGTGTTAATTTTCATTGGCGTTGTAGAGTCACCAATAATGTCGTCGTGCAGATGATTGGATTTTTAATATTCTACACTCTCGAACGAGTGTAATGTAAAATATCTCGTTGAAAATTAAAGCGTTTAACTGACGTTTAACGTGTTAATCAATTCGTAACATTTTCTGTTAAAATCGTTCCAAGGCGTTAAATCTGAATTTTGTTGCGCATTTTTAAACAACCATTTTGAGGTTATGTTAGTTCTGTGTCTTATTTGATCGGAAAATTTCGAGAATATACACATGTACGTACATATAAAACATCTCTAAATTGGAAATATAATTGAAAGGGTGATTCTGCATGGAAAAATAAGTGGAAAATGTGAAGTAACATTTTCTCGGGCGAAGTTTTGTTTTCGAGTAAATCGATGTTGGAAACACATTCGAGTACGCGTGCACTTAAACGTGGCCTGACCTACGCTTCGATTTAATGGGCATCGCTGCAGACTGCCTGTATTTCTGTTCCTGTTTATCATATTAGACAATGAAAGATCAATAATGAAACAAAAGGGTCCTTTTCGTGGAAACATTGTGCTTTATTAACGAGAAAAATTATTGAAAATATTTCCCGAGTGAAAAATTCATTATTACTAATAAATTTTACGTACCGAGTATTCTATTCTGCGAACATATTCAATGACATTTCGAACATTAATTCACTGGAAAACCGTGTTTTACACGAAGAAAAATGTTACGGTACATATTCCACCTATTTTTCTCATCCAGAATCAATCTTTTTTCTGAATTATACCGTCCATACGACGACACACCATGCAGACGTCGCGAATATAGGTTATGGAAGTATTGGAAATTCTGTTCTCCTACGTATGGCAGAGTGAAATGTACGTGTTATGTAATTGGTAGAATGAGGTCATTATTGTGACTGCGGTAAAACGTAGAGTAGAATACCGTACACTTTATGTAAATATTTTAAGCTGTATTGCCCTTTCTTTTTTCTTAGAAAATATTGAGACTTTGCCAGCATTATGATTGACATCACGAAGGAAAACACTTCGCGGTACATGTTCATATTAAAAACCTGCATTGTGAGAATATCAAATATATCATCCCTTACATTGTACACAATAAAATAGTATAAAGTATTTCTCGCTTGTCTGATAAAACAAAGTCATTGCTTTTTCGATAAAAAAAAAAAAAGAGAGAATAGTACAGAATATACACTTTGTCTAAATATTGATGTAGCGATAATGCACTAATCTAGATGCAGTTATCAATATGTCCTCAGACCTCTGACGAAGCCATGAACCATGACAAAACATTATTTTCTACAATAAATAAGCTTTACTGCTAAAAAACCTTATTAAAAAAAAAATAGAAATATATATAAATTCCAAAAATGGAAATTCTGCATTATGAAATTAGTATTTCAATCAAATAGTACTTTTTTACTACTTTCATTAGTACTTTTAGTAAAGATATTGCCCAAAGCACCTTGTAATACGCCAGAGGAAATTATTGTTTGTACAAAGGGTAGTATTAAACTCATGTCGTCGCGTTGTGAAAGCTTACATCGGTATTACAATCGAATTACGTAGGTGGTTGTACAAAGTAGGAACATTTGTACATTTTATCGTCAATTTCGACGAAACTGTTACGATAATGTATTAGCGTTAGGGGCGGGGGAGAGAAAGAAACAAAAAGAACTGTTGCACATTACTCAGTCCCAGTTGTCCCTACATAATCTTGTAATCCATTTTGTTTGGAAAATGCAATCCCGTGATTCCTGAACGCAGTTGACCAACGTTCCGCGTCTGTATCACAGTAAATGAGTTCGCATTACTCGTCTCGATTCAACGTTTCGTTTATTTAATTTTAATTATGCCGTTATATACTCGCGGCAGATTCCTGTATTTTGTTGACCGTTCGGCCGCCTGTCTTCAAGTACGTGTGAACTGCATTTGCGCAACAAAGTTGTGTTGCAGAAACGTAATTATTGTAAATTCCATTTCCTCAATTATCATTTTACTCCCGCTTTTCTGTATTACAGCATCGAAATACTACACGGAGGAACGTAAGATTCTTATCGGGAGTTTGAAATTTACTTATTCTTTGTAATCATTCAATTTTTCTCACCGCTAAAGACACTAATGAGGCATTGACAAAATTTCTATACGCAAAATGTTTAATGAATGAAGAAAAATATAAATTTACTCGAAAAGCATTGTTTTTTCACGAGGGTGTGGATACATTCTATAGTTCTCTTTCGAAGATTAATTCAGAAATCATTTGTTATTGTTTCTTTCATTCATTACGGTTGTACAATAGTGCGAAACACACGATTGTTATTTAGTTTGGCGGTGCAGAAAGGCTCATTCAGTAACTTCCTTCGTGTGTAATACTTACTTGGAACTTCCGCTATCTTTTGTACGTTTGTCCTAGTCACGTTTCAATAGAAAATTCTACCTGTTAACATTAACGAACAATATACCACAATTCGCTGAATTAAGAAGAGATGATTAAATTTACATTTAAAAAAAGAAAAGGAAAAACTGTAATAAACTCATTTGTTACTATTGTACAAGAAGAAGAAGAAGGGAAGAAAAAAACGTGTTAGAGAATAACGTTTAATGAGAATCATTGATTTTCTCCATGTATAAAGAGCCACATTGCAATATCCTTATAATTATCGCAATTCAATATCGTTTCTTTTTTTCTCTCTTTCAGAAACGGAGAGGAGAATTCGCGCCAATAATCGCGAGTTTAACTCACAGTTTAATTATGCGGTAAGATCGTGATACGGTTCTGCAATTCCTAATTTTTTTTTTCTTTTTTCCCTCTCCATTCTGCGACGCAATAATTAATACCACGAAGAAGTGTCTCCGATAACGACGGGACGCGTTTCACTTTTTTATTTCCTTTGCAGAACAACTACATCAAGACGTCCAAGTATTCGGTTCTGACGTTCCTACCATTAAATTTGTTCGAGCAATTTCAGCGGCTCGCTAACTTTTACTTCCTATGCCTGCTGGTGCTTCAGATCATCCCTGCTATCTCCTCCTTGACCCCCATCACTACAGCCATACCCCTTATAGGGGTGCTCATGCTCACTGCCGTCAAAGATGCCTACGACGATTTCGTAAGTTGCGCCGAACCTGTGAAATACGCCCGCTCGCCAAAGAAAATTGCGAGACCTTAAGGAGAAATCGTATAAATGTGAAATTTACGTATGCTGTTTGGGGTTTTGAAAGGGAGACGCGATTAAAGTTTGGTTAAAAATGGTCTTATTTACTTTAATAAAGGTCTTACTTATTAAAGTTATTAATTTACTGAAATTTATTTATTTCGAACTTGAGTATTATTTATTAAAAGAAGTCTAATTTATTTAAAAAAGGTCATTTTTCCTCAGAGTACCCCGAAAAACATAATTTCCAGATTTGTGCAACCCCAATTTCTAGATAATTGCAACTGTTTTGGCGAACGGTGTATTTTGCGTGAAATAACGATTGAAATACGTATACTTTTAAAAAAAGTTTAACGCGTGAAGAATTTTTAATAATTTTTCATTATTTCTTTTTTAGCAACGGCACAGCAGCGATTCGCAAGTGAACAATCGAAAGTCACAAACGTTGCGAGGTACTAGTCTTCGTGAGGAAAAATGGTCACAAGTGCAAGTAGGCGATGTAATTAGAATGGAGAATGATCAATTCGTTGCAGCCGACGTCCTTCTTTTATCTACTAGTGAGCCAAATGGTCTTTGTTATATCGAAACCGCAGAATTAGATGGGTTAGTACACCTTTTTTATCCACTCTTTTGAAGAAAAACAAAAATAATAGAATGACAACGATGTTTATTTTTAGGGAGACGAATTTGAAGTGTAGGCAGTGTTTAGCTGAGACTGCCGAGATGATGGATAACCACGAATTGATCGGTCAATTTGACGGGGAAATTGTTTGTGAAACTCCTAATAATTTGTTAAATAAATTTGATGGTACTCTTACGTGGAAAGCACGGAAGTGAGTGTACCCTTCTCTTTCGCTTCTTCTTTATAATTAAAACGATATTTATTACCTTTAAAAAATGAAAGATACAAAATCATGTAAATTAAAACATTTTTTTCTCTCGTATGCATAATTAACAGATACCCATTGGACAACGACAAAATTATATTACGAGGTTGCGTGCTCAGAAACACGCAGTGGTGCTATGGTGTGGTCATCTTTGCAGGCAAGGATACCAAATTGATGCAAAACTCAGGGAAGACCAAATTTAAGAGGACCTCTATAGATAGGCTGCTGAATCTTCTCATCATCGGGATAGTGTTCTTTTTACTTTCTATGTGTTTGTTCTGTATGATCGGCTGTGGTATTTGGGAGAGCCTTGTCGGCCGTTATTTCCAAGTGTATCTACCTTGGGACTCGTTGGTGCCTAGCGAGCCTATGGGTGGTGCCACAGTGATCGCTCTGCTTGTGTTCTTTTCTTATGCTATCGTATTGAACACAGTGGTGCCAATCAGTTTATATGTGAGTGTCGAAGTTATCAGATTCGTTCAATCGTTTTTGATCAACTGGGACGAAGAGATGTACTATGCACCTACGAACACCCATGCTAAAGCAAGGACTACTACATTAAACGAAGAGTTGGGACAGATAGAATATATATTTTCCGATAAAACCGGAACATTGACACAGAATATCATGACTTTTAACAAGTGTTCTGTGGCAGGAAAATGTTATGGGGACGTTATCGATGAAGTTACCGGTGAAGTCGTCGATTTAAGTGAGGTGAGTCTGTTTATCTTTCTATCCGTAACCAGACTCGATGCGGAATGATGGGGTACGTTTCTAATAGATTGTTTGTTATATAACAAAGTCGATCGTCTTTTTTCTAGCTTTTAATGTTTTGTAAATGTACACCAGTTTTACTTCTAAGTTGAACATTTTGTTATCGTTGCAACGAGACGCATTGTGATTACAATATTCTTCACTGCATCGATGTGATTTGATTTTCTTTTTCTCTCCATCATGTACACGTTTTTTACATCGAGAAATACAGATGATTTGTTGATTTAGACAGACAAGTTTGTTTTTTCAAAGAAAAGAGAAAGAAAGAAATGTTTTACTTGAGTTCGAACTTTTTGTGGTATTATACTCTTAAGTCACGAATAATTATGTTCAATAAATTGAAATCATCAAGCATTGAAATTTTCATATATCAGTTTCATTCGTTTCACGCTTTTGTTATCAAGAAAGAATATCTTTGTTTTAAAACTTCAATGCTATAAAATAAAGATATAATCTAACAATACTTTTAAGGATTTAACTGGAAATGAAAATCGCATTTGTTTCATTTCTTTTGTAGGATTAATTGTTCGCAAGTAAATAAATGTGGTTAGTTTAGTCATATTCTTTTCTTGGTAACAAAATAGAAACAATAGTATCATTTCACAGTTGGCCATATTTTGCATAAGTTTTCATGTACATCACTTAGCATGTGTGTGCTGCATGTAGACGGACAAAGCTGCCCGAACACCTACGATGCGATGGAAAAATGGACAAGAATTTGTTCAAGTTTATTATACATCGATAAGTGGTCCAAACGTACGTCTACTGGAACATATGGACAGGATATCCAATATAATTGCAGAGCCAGGCACCAATGGCAGTCCGATGATTCCACATAAACTTTCAGTACGCATGTTAATAATTAATGCACCTCTTCCACAAACGAAGAAAATTCTGCGCGCGTTACTTTGCCTATCTTACTCTGTTATTGTCCTGCTTGTACGTTACTGCTATTGTAAACGTTTAAATATTACACATTATATGGGTACTATCAGCTGTACAAGGTTTAACATTTTGCTTTTTTCAAACATATAATAGTTATCTATACTATTGCTTTCAAACATTCTTCCTACATTGCTCAATACATTTAGACGCATGCTGCATAGTATTTCATATGTTTTTCGAACAAAATAGACTCCAGCACGTTCAAACTGCTTAAACCTTGAACACTAATTTTCACAATGCTTTAAGGAATTATAAAATTATAACATCTCATATGTGCCTGCTGACTTACAACAAATCTATTTATATGGAGGCAAGGTATTTACCTTAATTTCTAGTACTTTCACTTCCACATACTGTCTCTTTGAGCGTCATACTAACACGTTGCATGTTACCAAGGAGTCGTTTCTAACGATTACTTAATATACACTTACAGACAATGCCACCATTGGATTTCTCGTTTAACAAGGATTACGAACCGGAGTTCAAGTTCTACGATTCTGCGTTGCTCGAAGCTGTAAGGCGGAATAACGAAGATGTTCATAGTTTCTTTCGATTGTTGGCACTTTGTCACACGGTTATGCCAGAAGAAAAAAATGGCAAGCTGGAGTATCAAGCGCAGTCACCGGATGAGGCTGCCCTTGTATCTGCCGCTAGAAACTTTGGTTTTGTATTCAAAGAAAGATCTCCGAATAGTATAACGATCGAAGTTATGGGGAAACGCGAAGTATATGAGCTGCTTTGCATTCTGGATTTTAATAATGTTAGAAAAAGAATGTCTGTAATTTTGAGGAAGGACGGGCATCTTCGGCTGTATTGTAAAGGAGCGGACAACGTTATCTACGAACGATTAAAAAAGGGTAGTGACGACATCATGGCGACAACATTGGAACATCTTAATAAATTCGCGGGTGAGGGCTTAAGAACATTGTGCCTTTCGGTCAGAGATCTGGATGAGCAATTTTTCAACGATTGGAAACAACGTCATCAAGAAGCTGCCATGAGTCAAGAGAATAGGGATGATAAGCTAGATGCTATTTACGAAGAGATAGAGAAAGATATGACTTTATTGGGCGCTACTGCCATTGAAGATAAGTTGCAAGATGGTGTACCTCAAACTATTGCTAATTTAAGTCTTGCTGGTATCAAGATCTGGGTATTGACTGGTGACAAACAAGGTAAAAGATATTTGTATTTTAAAAGTGGTATAGGATATAAGTAAGCTATACATGTATATTATAAGTAAATACTACGACTGTAAAGAGATGCTTATGTTAGTTTTCTTTTTAATACAGAAACGGCTATCAATATTGGCTATTCCTGCCAGTTGTTGACAGACGACCTTACGGATGTTTTTATAGTAGATGCCACCACCTATGATGGCGTTGAAAATCAGTTATCGCGGTACTTGGAAACTATCAGAACAACCTCAAATCATCAAAATCGGCCGACTCTCTCCGTTGTCACATTCAGGTGGGACAAGGAAAGGTCAGGCACATGAAAGAGACGGAGTACAATCATTAACCTTTTCCATATATAAATCTGACTAATTAACGCATTTATTTTAAAAGTTGCTCTTTCATATTGAATGTGGCATCATGTTCTGTGTAATGCTTTCTTTGTCTGGTCATGCCTAAGGATTTATAAATATTTCAGATCCAGATTCTCTGCCTTCAACATTACGTTATGATAATGAGATTCAAAGTTTGAAAGTATTACAGCATAGTATTTTGTAAAAATCGTTGATCATGTTCGGTACATTTTTAATAATGTTTCTATTTACAACCACTGATTAATTCAAATATACTTTAGCATGCAATAATCATGATATTGCAAAGGTATTGATAAGTTAAACTGCACCAATACACTATTTTAATTCAGTTTATTATACATAAAATGATATGAATTTCATTGAAATTAAGTCAAGTTAAGTTTTTACAAAGTGTTCAACTATACAGTTGAACATGTATTTGCATGCAAAATTTCAAAATATTTATACATATACAAATATTAAGATTCCGCAGAATACCAATTACATTCATTCTCAATTTTTTGTTTCTTGTTTTTACGAAAGAACATCGAAACCATTTATTTCGTGCTTGTCGATTATTTTATTTATACTGTAGACATTTCAGTAGATTAGGTATTAGCCTTTTTTTCGAATATTACAATTTTTTGTTTTGTACTCTTTCAATATTCTACGATTATTTATTAACATTAATTAGTCGAAACGAATAATGATAATTATCATGTGCTTGATACTCACTCCTTCTCTTTCTGTATGCTTAAAATTAATCTTAGTAATAATAATAATAATAACACATGAAGTATGTTTGCTTATGTCACGTTATTATATCAGTAGTCCATGATACAGTGCACTGTGTGTATTGTTTATAATTAATGCGCATCATTTTTATACCCAATGAAATAAATTAAAGTTCCTTTTTTATTCTGCAAGTAATTAAATATTATATTTTATTACTGGTTACGTTCAATGAAAATTTCGTAACTTCGAAAGAAAAAAGAAACTAAGAGAGTAAAGTATTGTTAATGTAAGTCATACTTCACCTAAAGCAAATCTACTTCATTTAAACATTATATTTTTCAAATGTAGCAGTGATACTGAATACAATCCTAGTAGAGATGAGCAAGACGAACACGAAATGGAACAGGCAACAGGATTCGCGGTAGTTATTAACGGGCATTCCATAGTTCATGCATTACATCCGCAACTTGAGCAACTTTTCCTTGATGTATCAAGCCAATGTAAGTTATCTAGCAATGAAGTTATTCTATTTTTTGCATAAACTGTTTAACACTATATAATATTACAATACTTTTAGGTAAAGCTGTGATATGTTGTCGCGTTACTCCTTTACAAAAAGCAATGGTAGTCGAATTAATAAAGAAAAATAAGAATGCTGTAACTTTGGCAATTGGTGATGGAGCTAACGATGTCTCGATGATAAAAACAGCTCATATAGGTGTTGGCATCAGTGGTCAAGAGGGGTTACAAGCTGTACTAGCATCCGATTATTCGATAGGACAGTTCAGATTTTTGGAAAGACTGCTCCTTGTTCATGGTAGATGGTCATATTATAGAATGAGCAAATTCCTTAGATATTTTTTTTACAAAAACTTTGCGTTTACACTATGCCACATCTGGTTTGCCTTTTTCTGTGGATTCAGCGCACAGGTATGATCTTTATATTGTCGGTACTTTCGTTTATCGGCATCTTTATCCTGTAGTTATAAAAGTGATGAGTTTAAGGCGAATGTGATTCACAAAATTCCTTTGTTGAGCAACTGGTTCCAAAGTTGAGTATTGGGGATATGAATTTACTGATAATTCTGATTTTCCAATGTCTATAACATGACATTCATTTAAGAATAAATATTTCACATATTCTTACAAATGCATATTTCTTTACAGACTGTATTTGATCCTATGTACATTTCTGTCTACAATCTCTTTTATACATCATTACCTGTAATGGCAGTTGGTATATTTGATCAAGATGTTAATGATAAAAATAGTTTAATGTATCCGAAACTTTACGCACCCGGATTACAAAATTTACTTTTTAATAAAAAGGAATTTTGCTGGAGTGCCATACATGGTTTTTTTGCTAGTTGTGTATTATTTTTAGTTCCATATGGTAAGTTTTGATCGTTTATTCACAGCTTTGTCGAATCTCAAAATTAACGTATGATGTAATTAAAATAACGCAAATGTATCTTCAGGAACGTATAAGGATGGAGTGTCACCAAAGGGCTATGTACTTTCTGATCATATGTTACTCGGAAGTGTTGTAGCCACTATATTAGTCATAGTCGTGACTGTCCAAATAGCCCTTGATACATCGTATTGGACGATTGTTAATCATATTATGGTTTGGGGCTCGCTCGTTTGGTATTTTATTTTAGATTATTTCTATAACTTCGTCATAGGTGGTAGTTATGTTGGCAGCCTTACGATGGTACGTCCTTTCATGGTTGTAATATTAAAGTGATAATTTTAATATTAACAGAACGTAACATTAATGCTTGAACGCATAATTTTAGGCAATGTCGGAAGCAACGTTTTGGTTTACGGCGGTTATTTCCTGTATCATATTAGTAATACCTGTTCTGTCGTGGAGATTCTTCTTCATAGACGTTAGGCCAACATTGTCTGACAGAGTTAGGCTTAAGCAGAGGTTGGCACAGCTTCGTTCTCGCCAAAGTCAAGATATACTTCGTACACCATCCACAAGGCGGACACGACGATCTCTTCGTTCGGGATACGCTTTCGCGCATCAAGAAGGTTTTGGCAGACTCATCACATCCGGCAAGATTATGCGGAAATTACCAAATGGTGCAGATTTTAAGTTTGCCATGCCATTTACGAACAATACCAGCAAACAAGTTAGTGTTGCCACTACGTCACCAAAGGACAATGCATCCAAAAATTCGCACACGTTGGATACTATTAATCTATAATCTGGACATTATATTGTAAGTCTTTCCACCATCTATTCAATTTCGGATGAATGGTTTGCTATAAGCTATGTAGCAGCATTAATACGAAAAAGTTATTCAAATTTTTGCAAATGAATTTTTTATTTCAACACGGACCGAATTTTCTAAATACGATATTTAGGATCGTGACGTTTCGTTATATTTGCAATCTGTTCTCGTTACATGTAACACAAACACACACACGGAAAATTTGTGTACCATGCATTGCAATAGCTAAAACTATCTGCTAGCTTATATTCTATTCAACTTTTTGTATCAATGCTTACAAAAATTTAAGTAATCGAATTTCATATGACAATAAAGTATTAATTGTTTGCATAAGAAATTTTACATACTAGTATCTACAAAAGAGTACTATTTCTTTTTTCACCAAAAATTATCGTTAGTTAAAAATCATTTTAATACAATGCATTTTTTATAAGATCAATCATTATTCTAGACTCTTGCAAAAATTTCTATGCTATACGCATAAAACCCATTTTTCGTTCGTTTTCAAATTTATATAAATTATACGAAACTTGCTCAACAGCAGATCTTAATATTAACTCTTCCTAAATAGAAATAAAAACAAATAACGGTTCTTTCATAAACTTGCAATTTTTTTCATGTGTAAAAAATATATATCGAACAAATTATTCTAATCTTTTGCACAAGATTTATGTTACAAAGAGTCTAGAATGAAAAGGATCTCAGATTCAAAGAACTCATCGAACTATTGATAATGACCTCTGACAAATTCTCAAATAGTGCACATTAAAAATAATGCACAGGTTGATTTATAATTATACATTTTTGCTTACTATGTGAAAAAAGAAAAAGAAGTTTAGAGCTATCAAATTGTAAAAACTGCTGTTATCTACTTGCTGCCCATACGGATCGTTCGGCCATTGATTAAAATTAATCAATTTGCTATTATTTTCTAATGCGTTACTGTATATAAAATTGTTAGTTTAACCCTCTAAGTCCGAGTGGGACTCCAGAGTCCCATACCCGAAATCCATGATTTTCACATTTTCATGCATTCCAAACGAGTAGCCTCCTAATCCAATGTATATAGTAGACTATTTTAACCCTCAACAAAATTCTACGACAAGTTTAAAACACCGACCGGACTTAGAGGGTTAATAAAAATTCGTTAGAATGTATGGGACTCTGGAGTCCCACTCGGACTTGGAGGGTTAAGGAGATCTCTGGTAATGGCAAATCGGTGTTATTCAGCACGTTATATTTGGAATATTTTTAAAGATATACTTCCAAATCTGGCGTGCTCGTAAGAAAGTAGAATTCTTACAAAGAATCGAAGTGTTATTCTAAATGAATACTCTTTATTTAATGATTGGCATCAAAATACAACGCAATAATAAGGTAAATTATAATTTGTACTATCATGACACTTCCTGTGTACATAGGTGTAGAGGTGTCAAAATCATATAATGTCCCTACTTGTATTATATACTGTCCTATATAGTATAAACATGGTTGCTGTAAAAACATGTTTATACATGTATACATAAGAATTATAGTTATGATAATAATTGCCTTTATAAAGTATGAACACAAGAAACAATTAAAATTACTGTATCATAATATTGACTGTAAATATTTTAAAGATTATATATGTATATATGTATATGTACGTGTATATATATACATAAATACATATATATAATATATTAAATGTAAATTATACATTTTTTAAAAGAAAGTAATATATAGGTAGATCAATTTAAAAAAATATGAAAATAGTAGCTATATTATATTATACTATTGCGGATAATGTTTGCCTTGGACTGACTACTGAATATATATGATATAATAAAGTAAAAAACAGTAGTAACAATGAAATATGTATTTCTACTTTTAATATTAATATGAATTCTAGGGAGATATAGTCTGTATTGGGAAAGTGTGTTCCACAAAGAATTTTTTTATTTAAACAGAGACATAGGAATTTATTGCTTTCAAACATTGTGCCTAATCAAGAAGCTACACAGAGTGTTTCACATTGCAATGGTATTTTGTTTATTTACGTTTATGCAAGACGGCGTATGATGTATATGTAATTAGGATTCTCTTCTTTACTGAACATGTGTTGATAATATCAAATTGTTTAATTATTGCCTTCGTATAAATTTATTTGTTCATTTCTCTCAAACAGAAACATTTATGTATAAATTTCATTTATATCGTACTATATACCGATCCAAAGTTTAATCGAGAGAAAAAATTCAAATAATGAGACTGCTGCGTTTTTATCTTCTCCTCTTTGAAATAAATATAACGTGCGCAACGCAGAGATGTCAAGAAAGTGGAAGAGTAATAGGTTTTATAATTTCGATGAATTGGTACGTTTTAATGTCAGAAACTCAATACGTAACTCTAACTCTAAATGTAACAAGTATATTTTACCATAATGATATTTCGGTTCCTTTCAAGATGGAGAGTTCTTTTTCAAGTGAGATGTATTCATCAAGAATTTAAGTGTTAATTGAATTTTTTATAATAAAAGCCGGATTTTCAATAATAATACGAATGGACTGAAAAATAATTTTACAAATATTTATAGAACGAAATTGTGAAATCATCTTCAATATTGGAAACAAACTGTACCGTGCTAAACTACTCGTATTAGAGAAATTATGAATATATTCTTCTTTACACCCAAGAAAAGATCATAGTTACCTAGAAAATGCACCGCCTATATTTTTTGTCTAAACTCGTTTATATATACATTTATTTTGTAACACTTCGTGCTAAGTAGTATTTGGAGATGTGATATTATTATTACGGACAGCTATATTGTAATGTATTACTTATTTTAAATCCCCAAATGGATATAATTTCATTTTCATTTGCAAATAACTCCCTTGCCCTAAAATCCGAGTACCATGGTTTTTAAATAATATTAGGTAACATTGTGGGTGATATATTTACATTAAGAAGAGTTTATGTATTATATATACTGTGTATTCAACTGAAGCTTCTACAAAGTGTATGTTATTATCACTTATTTTTAATTATCTAATTTGACGCGCATTGGAAAGTTTATTGGACTAAAAAAATGTACATTAATATTATTTAAAAATCTTGGTATATATCGACTTAATGTAAAAAATAAGAAATTAAGGAAGATAAGGTTTATAAGGTAGTCATAACATGTTGTTGGTTGCATAAGTTGTTATATATGTTACTTTAAATACTGAATCAAATGTCTAGAAACAAAATGCAAGAGCAAATTGTCTGCTGCATGTGCTCTATAGACTGCGCATCAATTACTGCTTAAAAAATATTTGCTTAGGACATAGTATAATTTAAAGAAAAAAACAATTGTACTTATAGTCATGTACAATTGTTGAATCTTCACTACATTTCATGTCCAGTAAATAATCTTTTACTACAATTTTTCAAGTACGTGTTCTTCATGGGATGCTAATACAAGACAATAATATATTTAACAACAACAATTAAAGAATATAAAAATATTACATGTAATCAATAATATCTTTATCCCCTTCGGATGTTTATAAGTTATCAAATGAATTATATCGGTTATGTTTTTATTTGTTTAATATTTAAAGAAATTTTATTCTTTCAGTTGACATTTTGATACTATGTCCTATGTACTATTTCTGATGTATTCTACTTTTATGTATCGAACAATGCATCCTATATAAAATTTAAGCCCTACCGAATTGAAGAAAGTTTTACAAGCACGTTACATGTGTAGGGCCATGCAGAAGGGCATATGAAAAGAAACTAATGTTATCGAATACAATGTTCCTTACAAAATGCACGCAGGATAGAAGACTAGTGTGTATGAAACAAAATCATGTCTATCGCATTATTATATGACATTTAAAGCGGTGGTGACTTTAAATGGAAGAAGTTATCGAGCAAAGCATCGATCAATCGATTAAAATTCATTTTTCTGCAATTTCTAGAGTTATTGCGCTCAAATATGTTCAGTTATATGTTAACGCTTCGTCACAAATAATAAGGAAAAATTTTCATTTGTATCTTCGATGAATGTATTGATACAAAAAACGATTTACTTTTTGCAAATCGTGTTGAACAATGTTTTTCTGGTTTTATACTACACTCTGTGTAATACCAATTTTGTAAATTTAAATATTGCTTTAAGTATATACATCATGTACAGTGAAATTTACTTCTTAAGTGTATTATTTTTTATGTGTAAATAACTTGCATGAAAGGAGAGATTTGTTGTAAAGAACATAGTAAAATACGAGTACCTACATCATTCAAACAATCAAATTTAGTCAAATCTATCGCTGTAGAAGTTGTTTTATTTTTAGTAGAATTATAAAAATACTACTCCTTTTTTCATTTTCTTTCAAAATTATTCCTTGCATTCTTATGTTATTATTTAAATCGAGAACGATAGCGATAATAATTTTTGTGCTTTCTCACTACCTTTTGAGTTTGGCAAATATTGGTACATACTGTTAGAAAGAAATTACACTTTTATTATGCATTACAAAGGGTTTTACATAGTTATTACTTATAGTTCAGTCTGAATAAGAGGGACCACAGTACAATGTGTTAGAATGAATTTATCATTTATATATTCTAAGATGTTTTAGGAGATTACATACGTTTGAAAACAAATTTATTTAATTTTAAGTATTTATACAATCTTTTTGATTTATTTAAATTTAATTGAAAATCTAATACATTGAAGCATGATCACAATATTGGGGTTTTATTTTATTATTTATATATCGTACATCTTAAATGTCTAACGTGTGGTAATCTTCTAACACATCTTACCTCAAAATGGTCACGTTTTATTTACATAGAGCCCCCAGCTTCACACCTCTATGTCCAGATCTAACAAATATGTAAAGGAAATATTAAATGTTGCTTCAGTATTTAAATGCACACGTCGTCTTAATTTATGCTTTTAATGTAATTATGTGTACAATACAACAAATTTTGTTACAGCTTTATGTAATATATTAAAATATGAAATCCATTCTATTCTTACAACATGATTCTAATGTGAAACACTTTTTTATCGATTTCAGAGGTAGCCAACTCATGTTGATATGTGCATTAATATAAGATATGTACAATTTGTATCTTTACAAAATTGTATTATGTTTTTGTTACCCATCAGTATTGAATAGATTTATGAATGTGTGTAATAGATCCATGTATATTGAAATCATGCACGGAGATTAGTTAGAAGCTGATTGAAATAATGCAATCTGTCGTGAGCCGGTACTCGTAAAAAACTATTTGCAAGCCCATCACAGATGAGCTATGCAAAATCACCAAATTTAAAGGAAATTATAAATATGTCCTTTTTATCTACAAAGCGGATGTATTGAAAGACCATTATTTATATTTTATACTTTTTCCGAAAAGAAAATGTTCGCCAGATAGATACAAGAACAAGAGAAAGAAAATCTGGTAATGTTTGTACTTATTGTGGAACGCGAATGATTAATTTTGCTGCAGAAAACGTTGCGAAATGAGATTACAATTTTAATAATTTATTATCAACGAGTTACCTGTTTATGCTATCGAAATTTAATATTTCACAAGTTAAAAAATTGATCACGTATCAAACATTTCTTACTAGTTTTTAAGTTAATAAAAATAATGCAGCATAATGTTGTATTTTTCAAATATGTATTGTTATTTCAACCTACAACATTTCCGTCCTATCTGAATTTTGTACACATATAAGCTATATATTCCGAGGACGCGTAATAATATAAAAAACTAATATGCTTCAATTCAATTCATTATTTTATATCTGATGTTGATTATGTATATAATAATTTTGTAACAAAAATATATCATTTTTAATTCAATATTGTATATAACTGCAGTATTTCATTGTAACAATATTTACTTAATGTTAATCTCACAATTTTAGTTTATTTATATACTATGCATTTACACAAATCAATCTATTTCTTCTTGTCTTTTAGACTTGTATATTATATTGGTAATTCTTTCTAAAAGCGATAAGAAAGAACAAAAATAATGAATTACCTTCTATAACAATTTATAATTAATTCTAATTAAAGTTATAGTTAAAATTGCAATCTTTTTGCCAGTGAAGCACCATCCATAGATTCCAACAGTTTCCTTTTTAGACTAGGTTTCTCTTCTGGCTGACGTTTTACAGATGTAGGAAGAGGTAATCTAGGTCCAGGAGTTGGTGCTGGCTTGTTGCTAAAGTATGGCATTTGAAGGGCTTGATCACATGTACATCTTTCTAAAGGATTTACATTTAACAGACTAGCAATTAAATCTAAGAGATCATCGCCAGCAGCTGTAAATATATGTTTCAATGGTGTGCCAGGAAAAGGTTTAAATTGAATAAAATCTGGTAGTTCAGTCATTCCTGGCCATGTCTCTTCAGTGGGTGTACCCAATGTCTGAAAATCGTATATGTATATATAAATAAATTTCTTAAAAAATAATGAACATTTTACAAATTACATAAAATAGAAGACAGTACTTGAAATATTCTGGTAAGCTGATCCAAATCAGATTCCCCAGGTAAAAATGGTACACGTAATAAAAGTTCTGCTAATATACAACCAACTGCCCACATATCAATTCCAGTTCCATACAACCTTGCACCATACAACAGTTCAGGTGCCCTATACCATCTTGTTACTACCTGATGAGTATTTATTCGATTTGGTGAACCAAAAAATTTAGCCAAACCAAAATCACCAATTTTTAATACACCCTCTGCATTAACCAGTAAATTGTTTGGTTTTAAATCTCTGTGGAGTATCCAATTATAATGCAAATAATCTAAACCTTGTAAAGTTTGAATCATGTATGCTTTAATGTTTGCTGCTGATAAAACTATATTATTGTCCTTTATTATCACTTCTAAATCTGTGTCCATAAAATCAAACACTAAAGAGACATTTGACTTATGTCCAAAAACATCTAAAATATGAATATAATAACATAATTATCAATTAGACAATTTTGATCTCTATGATATATGTAAATGACCATATACCTAATAAACCAATCACATTATCATGTTTTAGTTCTTGCAATAATTTAATCTCGCGTAATGCAGTTCTATTTATTCCATCTCTAGCTTCTGCACGACTTCCAACTTTAATCTGAAATTGTCATAATGACATAAATGTTCAAAGAACTGAAATTTTAATATTATGCAAAAGTCCTTAAAAATAACAGACCTTTTTCACAGCAACAATTTTAGAAGTTTCGATATCTTTGGCTTTATAAACAGTAGCAAACTGAAATGAAATTTATAAATATACTGATGGCATTAAACAGGTTTTTTTCGTACAACTAACCTGTCCTTCTCCTAAGAAATCGATTTTCTCATATCTTCGCAGTTTATCCGTCATGTTTTCTAACTATAACAATACTTTTATTTTTTTCAATATTAATTACTTATCCAATAGAATTTTATATAATACAAATATTTTATACAGTTTATAAGATATGCTCCGCTTGAGGTTCAAAACCAAGGTTCGCGTCGTGTCGCTGTAATACGTGACAGTTTGCACGTGCTTTAGCACGTGTTATATATGTATATAAATTTTAATTGAACACATATATTTATGCAATATATATTATGCAATGTATAATTATATTTTTTAAGAAATTATTATTTTTTATCTTTATTTTATTACAATTTACACGTGTAAAATGTTTTGACATCTTTCAACTCAAAAGAGATATTTAATCATTATGAAGTCACATAGCACGTAGGTATAGAAATATTAATCTTATCACTAATGTCATATTTTCGTAAATTTGAATTTTATTTCAAAGTATAAAATAAATAATTTTGATACTGATAACTTACGAACAACGCTAATATTTTATTAAAAGACTAGTGGTATTGCATAGTAATCAAATTTTTGTACCAGCCTATATAATGTGCGATAAAAAACAGCGATAGGGGGAAATGTAATAACCGTCATGCAAAATCGTTCGACTATTACATCGAAGAAAGGAACGATATAACAGTCACGATAATGAGGCAGGGATAGTTGCGCTATCATAATGCTGATTAAACTTTCTAAATTTATCGACATTCATGAAACGTCTTTTTTCCAAGTGTACATATCCGGAGAGTGTGTTCGTTGTACATTACGTTGCCATAACGAATGCTAAATTTCAAGACATAATATGTCATTGCGAAAACATTATCAAATTTTTGTGTAAAGGCTTACATTCAAATTACGAAACTAATACCGTGAAAAAAGCGAACGAAGTAAACATAACAGAATAGGAATTACGCTGGAATTGTGATGAAAATAGATCAAAACACTTGTTCATTCACCGTAACAAAGTGTTTAGTATGTCATAATAAATGTGTAACTTGTATTGATCTCAATGATGGACGCCATTAATGTATTTAATAATTAACTGCGGAGGGATTATGTTGCTCGTTTATTGTAACGGAATAACACGATTCAAAATTCGTTATTACGCAATATAATCTTTATTTATGTATATTCCCATGATTTGTATTTTTTGCAAATATTCATGGAAACCGACATTTCCAGTATTCGCTTTCTCGTTGAAAGAATTTTTCAATTTCCCTCATTTTTCGCAGAACATTAAGAAATCTCTTTCGGATAAATAATCTTAGTAATTATTTTCCCGCAATGAATAAACATTTGCCACTAAACCTCTTTCCTATTTCAGCTTCAGACTGCAAGAAATACGCCACTCATACATACACGGATCTGAAAGATAATCGTTTTTTCTCACGAAGGGATGCAAAAACGTTTCTCAAATCACGTCAGTTGGCTGAAATTACGAAATTGAGAAGTGTCCGTAACGGAGGTCGTTGGTGGGGATAGAGGCGACAGCTCTCTTGAAACTATCTACGTTCGAGCGGCTGTCGTAATTAATTAAACAAATGAACGTAGCTGCTGGGCTTATCGAACATCAAACACGAGAAATCGCGAGTAGGATGAATGGTAGCCCGCCGCTAAGCCGGCTACAGTAGTAATCCAGTGCAACGGCGAGCGGTATCGCGCGGAGAGACATGTCACTGGTCGAAACTCTCGTCCTTCTGGCGGTCGTTCTGGTGTCAGGTAAACGAGGTCACGTGGGTCTTTTAAGAAACGTTCGGCAACCGATTAAAAAGTGAACTGAACTCGTTACATTTGCGAACGGGTAGTTTTAGTGAAACTAGTTCTGGTAAATTAGCTAGAGTGTGTAAATTTCTATAACTTTATTATCGAAGCTCGACAATAAGAAGTTTCAAATGAGTTCATAGTTTTTGAGGTTGATGTGACTGGTGTGCCTGTTTGGGATGTTACACGACGGTTCTTTATTTCGTTTCTCAACAAATTCTGTTTACCCGTGGTTCTAGGGTACGCGTATCCGCAAAACACGCTGCTGAACGATGTGGAAGCCGTCATCAAGTCCGTGTTCAAAGTGGCCCGTGATCCAGCCACATTTAATTTGTACACCAGGTACGTGAGAGTGTTTTCGTTACCGGTAGAGCATGCACCCTTCTTTGTTCATTGATTTAGAGGAAATATCAACTTACAATTACTATTAGGAGAATTGTGTTCTTGAAATCGAATAAAGTATGTTAAACGTGACGATAGTTGTTGATATTAATATGTATTTAAACAATGTAACTCTATAAAACGTTCATTAAAAATCAACTTTATTTGTATTTAAAAAATTCGATTTATCAACTTATTCTTACCGATATTTTTCACGTTAGAGGTCAATTGTGTCGTTACTTTGATCTCGTCACGTTCGTACTGTTTATACGGTTTATTTCTAAATCGAAAAGTAGAGAAGGAAGAAGGGAGAAGTTGAGTCTGAAACGTTCAAGAGAATTCGCTTCTCCTTGGCAACGCGCGCGGTTCGTGCTGCGAATTTTTCGCCCGTGCAGAGGCGAAGCTTTATCGTTCGCTGTTCGTAAACGATGCATCAATTTTTTAACGATACGTACAATCAGCAAGCCGGCAAATTCTATTCTCAGCGCTGACGCTCCAATGACTATCATCGATGCGTGAATATCGCGGACGCGCCTCCTTTCCTTCTTTTTGCACTGCTTTGCTTCTGCTGTCGATCGGCCCGATCGGGGTACAGGGGGGAAAATCGAGGCGCCACTCGACGACGCTTCGAGAATTCGCTATCCCAAACCACGGTATTCTCATGAAAACCAATCGAATTTCTAACAAGAAGAGAAACGACATTTCGTGTCGATGGTCAAATCGATAGAAAAGATATTCTAATACTTTGTTTTTTTTTAAACAATGTTATTTTAGTAAATAATAATACTTTACAGGAAGAAGAAAAATTTTCTTACCAAAATCGAAGCGTGTAAGTTTATGTGTTCCTAAAATGACATTTTAGCTGTTTTGGATACGAGAGGAGTAGTTAAGATGTAGGAATTAATCTTTCATATTTGTATTTATTTTAACTGAAAACATAAATCTCAGAATGCTCAAGGTATAAAAGTAATTAGAAACGTTCTCTTTTCCTCTTTTCACGAAGAGAAAATCCGTTTGGCGAGGAGCAGTTGTTTTTAAACAACACCGAGGTGCTTTACGCGTCCCACTTCAACGAAAGCCGCCCGACAAAGTTTATTATTCATGGATTCAGCGACACCGGAAACGAAGCCTGGGTACGAGGTTTGATAGATGGTACGCAAACACGAGTCTTTCGTTAAAGGGAACCGAAGCAAAGGAGCAAAAAGAGAGTGAAAGCAAAAAAAGAAACGATAAGAAGAAAACGTCGCGTAGAAACTTATGATGCGAAGGGAAAGGGAAAAAACGATTTCCAAGGAATTTCTAGAAATGTCGACGTCGAAACAGTGAAATTTAATTACAATCAGGGTCAATCCGTTTCGGTAAACACGGAATCGACGTCGCCAGGTTCAAGGGTCAGCATGATAGCAAGTTAATTGATCACTTAACAAGTTTTTGCTCTCACGCGCTACACTTCTGACGTAATTGTGAGAAATTTCGATTTAGAATTTTTTTAAATCTTCACAACGGGTGTCAATTTAAAACAAAAAAAGATTTCAAAAATTCGAACCACCGTTATAACCTCTTATTAGTTCGTAACAAACATAGAAGATATATCTAGCCTGAACATTGTAAAACAATGTAATTTCCTTAAATAAACGTTAATGTTTAGTCTCGATACATTTTTACTGCTACATTACTTATATTTATTATACAAGCACGAGTCTCAGTTTCACATTTTTTCTTCTTCGATGCAATTCATTTCTTTAATCTGACTCCGTATCTTTTCATGTTTTGACGTTTCATTGACACGTGATATTATCGAAAATCATGAACGAATCTGTTCTCGCGTTCCACGAGATCTCGCAGACGTTCTAACAGACCAGTTTATTAATAAGCACCGATTGATCATGGAAATTTAAAAATAATCATACGTTTACAATTGCAGCGTATCTGTTTCACGAGGATGTGAATGTGATCGTCGTTGGATGGGGCGTTTTGGCGGCGGACGTTTATCCATTGGCGGCGAACAACACGCGATGGGTGGGCGAGTTTCTCGGCGATTTTCTTGAATTTCTGAATCGTGAATCGAACCTCGAATACAACGACGTTCACATCAGCGGCCATAGTTTGGGCTCGCACGTGGCGGGATTCGCTGGAGCCTACTTAGACGGCCGTATCGGCAGAATAACAGGTGTGTTTCCAATAAAACGTGAAGAACAATTTACTGAATTTATCAAAAATGGATGTTTTTAATAATAATTATGGTGTAATTCGAAGGCTTAGATCCAGCTAGTCCACTGTTCGAGACGATTTCCGGGATTGTCGACCCAGAATTCAGATTAGATCCAACTGATGCGCAGTTCGTGGATGTGATTCATACGAGCGGTCCTGCGTTTGGATTTTTGGCACCGTTAGGTCACGCTGACTTCTATCCCAATAATGGAAAGTTTCCTCAGCCTGGATGCTCGTTTCTACCTACCACGAGTAAACTTTTTTATTTTTTTTTTTTAATTTCATGAAACAACTAATCGTAATAAAAAAATTTAACAACGTTCAACGTGTGTCAGCCTATTGCAGCCACTCGCGAGCTCATCAGTTCATGATAGAGAGCATAGGAAGCACATCAGGGTTCAAGGCAAGAACCTGCGAAAGTTGGGAGAAATATAAAGAAGGACGTTGCGATTACAATCCGGTCGTTCTGATGGGAGAATACGCGTCCACGTCGTAAGATATTTGATTTTTCTGTAAAAATCACTTTTTCTGTTGAAACACGTCGAAATATAATTTCACTTTAATCGCTTCAGGTTGCGGGGAAAGTTTTATCTAGCAACGAACGACGCGCCTCCATTTGCAATAGAATAAAGAAAAATAAGCGATGATGAACAGAAAATTTGGAACGACTCTCTGTGGTGACGATCGTGTATTCGCGACATCAAAATAATCTGTACTAGTCATTTACAAGTTACTTTATTTATGCAGCGTGCGCGGTTTTATTCGAATCCTCTTCTCCTCTTTGTTTCTTCTTCTTCTTTTTTTTTTTGTTTTGTTTTGTCTTTCTTCTTTTTCTGTTTTTGTTTTTGCAAATCGGACGAACGAGATCGAAGCCGGTGACGAAGCGCTGTCGTTTCATATCGTGCATGAAAAGTACAAATTATA